>NC_133538.1:50131968-50276968 GCF_048544455.1 Silene latifolia
ACGATCATTTAGACAAAAGCACGCATTTCAAGGAAATATAACATAGATATGAGATTAGGCATCGAATCATATGAAGAAGATAAATAACGGATCAATTAAATAGAAAATACATGGATGGAAACCATAGCCATTACTTTAAAAACCTATTAACAAACATTGCACGGGACGTGGCTACTAATGTCGCATTCATACTTATGGGTTGCATCTCACCATAAGAACGGATGGGAACATCGATCGCGGCGATCATATCGCAACTAGAAGCTTGCATCTCACCTCTAGTATCCGATAGGACCAAGACTCTTACCAACAATCATATAAGACGTAAACTCTCGTATATAAGGACATGCCAGTGACCATAATTAAGCAAGACATTTACGTAGAACGGACTCACAAGACAAACACCTAGACTCCAACGTCTTGCTAGGACGACGATATAAATACTGTCCTAGTCTAAACCTGGATCCAGACTCTCGGGATGGGCGTCACCCAATTCGACAAACGATATATTAATCGTATCCAAGACTCGAAACATGGCACACATATCCGTAAACAAAGGTCAAGTAATCTCAAATCGGAAACATGGCACACATATCCGTAACCAAAGGTCCGATAAAAGGCGGAAATATAACCCAATCCGGAAACAAGGCACACATATCTGTAACCAAAGGTCCAAAAGATGAAATAAGGAATGTCAAGTAGTCACACAATGTAAAATGTCACAGTTGGGTCACAATTAAGAGTAAGAATGATTGCACAAACATAACGTAAACAATTCATGTGAAGCATGTATAAGTACGAGAGTATGACAAATATACGGTGCTCCTATGATAAAAGAGTGTCAAGACACCAAACAGAAGCATTACAACCAAGGTTAAGATGCATACCCAACAAGAAACTCAAAACCCAATCTATAACAACAAGTTTAGTACTCGCTACAACAAGGGTCAATTTCAAGCGGTCATAACTTGAGTTCTACACATGAGAATGAGGTGAAACAAATTGGAGGTGATAGCTTATCCTCTCACGGTTCTAACAGTAGGTCATAATCCCAAAACAAATAAGTAACGAAGGAGTTATGGCTATTTTACGAAAACTGGTCAGGCTAAAACCGCAGCCTGCGGTAGTGGCCGGAGCCTGCAGTGGTGGCCGGAGCCTGTGACAACGGCCTGTTTCCCACGACATATACGAACTAAATCTTCATCCTCAAATCAATCTTATCTTATCATTACAATCCAATTGAATAAGAACATGTAATTAACAAGAAACTTCACATGTATACTTGAGACGGAAATCAATAGTTTACATATTCAAGCAGCCAACTTACGCAATTGTTCTAAAATCAAAAGTTTACATACTCTAAACAACTAATCATACTCAATTTGTTCTCAAATCAAATATTTCCAAACTAACAATTTCATGACATGATGAAACACAAATATTAAGCAAGAATAAGATGGTTTACTCACTAATTCATCAATGTAAACACCCATGTAACCCAAAAGATTGGAAATTTCTTCACCCAACCATGAGATGGTTTCTCATACAAACTCATTCAATAACAAACATGTGAAACAAGAAAAGATTCAAACTTTAACATACATATGAACAAACTACAACATATAAACACACAAATTTGACATAATGTCGAGTAACCCATCACCGTTACCTTTTAGCTCATCAAAGGACATGATTCGGACACAATATCACCCCGGAATGCTAAAGCTGTTGGAATATGTGTCCTCCGACAATAATGCGATCACGACTGTTGATCATGATGATCACATGTTTAAGTCTCATTAAAATGAATACAATTGGGAAGTAATATTGTTACTGTCAACTTGTCAACATATATCGGTAATGATTGGCTGACTAGAGTTTGACATTACTGTCGTGTGACGGTGGTGATCAGTTGACCCCCTAGGTCATACCTAAAGGGCAATACTCTTAATTGATTATTTAATTAATCGTATAATGTTGCGAGTTAATTAAATTACTTGGAAATTGACGGACGATTTTGGAAGTAAAATTTACGTATCATATTGAAATGTGATTGAATAAGATACGGTCTGAGTAATTGAATTGTATCATTACTCGGATGAAATAATTGTTTAATGTAACAATTAAATTGAATGAATTGTTATAAATACAATCAGTTGTAATTTATAAAAGGTAAAATATTTTGGCACAAGTAATTGTAAAATTACCAAGTCGATTTTTGTGTGTGACGTATTTTTGATAATACGTTGATTTTTAATATGTTAAAAATACATAACAAATATATGTCACATGTGACATGTGACATATTTACAATTGACAAAAATAAAATGGATCACTTGTTAATCC
Organism: Silene latifolia; assembly: GCF_048544455.1. Taxonomy (NCBI): domain Eukaryota; kingdom Viridiplantae; phylum Streptophyta; class Magnoliopsida; order Caryophyllales; family Caryophyllaceae; genus Silene; species Silene latifolia. The sequence continues at coordinate 50,134,312 of NC_133538.1, forward strand.
ATGAGTGCCGAAATAAAGGGGTAGTGGAAGCTAATATTGTGTTTGTTTAATTATTATAAGAACACAATGATTACCTACATTCCTAGCCATGCAACCCTAATATTCTTGTGAAGATAAAAGTGTTCATGCATTGGCTCCCCAAAAAGCCCCCCATTCCACCCGGTTTTTTATGTGAAAACCATCATTGGTTTTTCTCATAATTTTACCTATTATTACACTAAAATGTGTTAGTGATATTCATTCAACTTATTATCCAAAAATTAGTATTCTAGAGAGATAAAAAGCTCTCTACATCTCCCTCCATAATACCGAAATATTTATGTGTTTATAAATATTTTGGGTCAATTTTTCTACCTTGATTAATATTATAACTAGTATTTGTAATATTAATTATATTAAGAGGAGCCTTGGGTATAAAGCATAGGGAGAGATCTTACACTTAGATCTTTATTCTTCCATTGGAAAAGCTCAAGAACAAGAGAGATAGGTGATCTCTCTTGTGCCCTATTAGCCGAAATCTACAATGTAAGGACATGATTTCTCCTCTATTTATCTTATTGTTTGCATGCATAAGATCCGTTTTAATTTTATGACAAATTAGTTTAGACATATATGAGTATGTTAATATGTATATGAATCTACATTTCCTTCAATCGGTATCAGAGCCACGGTTGTTTGCATGCAAATTGGTTAAAAGTTTTTCCGAGTTATATGAATAACAAATAAAACTTGTAAAATTTGTGTTATTATGATATATCACGAAATTATTACATGCATGTTAATATTTCTGGTCCTAAAATGTTTTAGGATATTTTGGTTAATTTTTCGGATTTTTATTGTTCATAATTTACTATAATGGCATTTAAATGTGATTTTATGAGTAAAAATGTCATTTTTGGTCGAAAATTAGCTATACTTCGAATTTTAAGTTGATTTTTGAATATGTTGTCACATATATTATTTTGAGATAACCTGTAAATTTTCATAATTTTTGGACTTGTTATGCTCGAAAAATAAGTTTTTCATTATTAAATTCGGATTTAAGAGATAAATAGGTTAATATGAGTTAAATTTCGAATCTGGTCATAGAAAATTAATATGTTGTCACATGCAATTTTACAAGATGTGTGTAAAATAATTGGCTATAAAGAAGTCTTTTTGCATGATTTATGAATTTTTGAAGAAAAATGGCATAAATAGTGACATTATTAGTGAAAATTAATAAAAACATAATCTATGACTTAAGAAAAACGTCTAATGTTGCATTTTAATATATTTTTCAGATCTAAAATTGAAAAGTTAATGAAAATAATTTTTCCATGTTTTTTATGATTATTTTATTAAAATTGATAAACCGCAACATTGTTTTTCTGGAAAAATTTCGAAATTTTTAACCTAAGATTTTGAACATTATGAGTGTCATGGAATTTTTCCAGAATGGTCATGAATTTAAATTTCAAATTTTGAATTTATTTGAAATTTTTGGATTTATTTGAAGTTTAATAGCTTATTTTTGTAATTTTTTGGTCCATTTATGAACAATATTGTAAATAAAAGTTAATTATGGTCAAAATTATTAGTGAAGACTAAATTTTGAGTCCTAAAAGGTTAGGGTAATTAACTTATGCATAAATATGAGTTTATGCATTTTTGTGATTATAAAATGTTGAGATCACGCAAATCCGTAAAAACCGAGTAATATACGATATTGGCTAATTAAAGGCGATTTAGCATAAAAATTGAGCATGTTCATACATATTATAATGCTGCATTTTCTTTATGATTGTCATAATTTTAATTTATGTAATTTTTGAATTATGTATTTTACTTAGTATGGCCTTAGATTTTAATTGGTATTTCCCGAAATGTATGGGAATATCGATTCGGTTGTAATTTTTATTGTGATCTCGTATCACCGTTTTGTAATTTAATAGATTTATTTTATTTTAGTTACAAATGTATAATAGGAAATTATGTAATTTATTATGTAATTTTATTCATTCCGGAGTTCCTAAAGACGGATTTCTTCAAGAATGGCGATACATAAAGACGGTGTTACCTCGAGATGCGTGCCACAACCGAAGTTCAAGGGACCAATGGAGTTGGTTTCCGAATATGTAATAGATTAATAGTTTTTCTATTTTAGGAAAGGCCATACTAGGATTTATTTATCTTTATGCTTGCATTTTATTTTATGTCACATGCATCGCTAAATCGCCATAACTAAACATGCATTGTCTTTTTATCGAGTATATCGACCGTGTCAATTAGAATTATCGTAGTTCACTGCTTTAGTTCACTTAAAACGTGATAGATAATAAATTGACATGACCTCTCGCTAAAACTATCAATTGAGACATAGCCTTACCAAATAGTAGAAACCATGAAAACCTATTTCGTGAGGGAGTGCACTCGGCCACACCGGGTACAAACCTTGTTACGTAGGGGAAGTGGGTGATGAATGTTAATCCACCGAATTCATGTTGATGAGGGATGTATCGGCCCCACCGTGCCCAAGTTAATGTGGGTTTGGATCATGGACACATTTATTCGAAATTTGGATTGAACTCAACAAAAGTATTTGATAAGGGATGTATCGGCCCCACCGTGCCCTTGTCGATGTGTTTTGGGCTATAGATAATTGTTAATGTAATATTATCGACCAAGAGTTCTAGAAGTAGAATCGATTAAACGTTAATCCACCGAGTTATATTGATAAAGGATGTATCGGCCCCACCGTGCCTAAGTCGATATGAATTTGGGTCTTGGAATCATTTATCTAGTTGGGTAGAGGTCACTAGAAAAATGCAAATAACTTGTTTAAATCATACATTTTTACGAGTATTATTAAAACGACAATTGTTTTACTCCTTATATTTTGTTTTGTAGACCACTTCTTTTTCATAACAAATGGCAACACCAACTCCTAATGCTACACCACTCGCTACTTCATCTTGGCTCCGATCCTTTATGGATCGATGTAAACTTGAAAAGAATGGGACAAATTTCTCCGAATGGGATGCCCAACTCAAATTAGCCGCCGAAGGTGACGACAAGCTTCGTTACCTTACCGAGGCCTCTCCACCCGAACCCTCCACTAGGTCCACCGCGGCCACTAGGGAAGCCTATGAGGCTTACCAAAAGGAGTCCGCCGCAATGAAAAATGTCTTAATATTTGCGATGGAGGCGGACCTCCAAAGGAGAGCCTTCAAAATGGGCAATGCTAATGAGATTTACTCCAAACTTGTGACCATGTTTTCACAAACTCCGCGGATCGTCCAATATGAGGCGGCCGCGGCATTCTTTGATCTCGACTTCAAAGAGGGCCAAAAGGTTAGCCCTCATGTGCTCAAACTCATGGAGCTTGTCGAGACCTTGAAGATTCAAAAGGTTGAAATCCCCAAAGAACTCATCGTAGATAGGATTCTACACTCCTTGTCCAAAGTCAAGGCATATGTGCAATTCCGGGTGAATTTCAACATGCAAGACAAGGACGTGTCTCTTGAGGAGTTGCACAAGTTACTTGTGCAAGCCGAGAGGGACATGGGGTTAAATGTGAACCCTCCCAAGGATGTGCTCAATATAAGCACAAAGAGTAAGGGGAAGTTCAAGAAGAATGGGAGAAAGGGCAAGAAGCAAGCTCCCACATTCACCAAAGCTAAGTCTTGTGAAGCTAGCACCTCCAAAGTCAAGAAGGGTCCTCTTGATAAGTGCCATTATTGTAATGGCATGGGGCATTGGAAAAGAAATTGTTCCAAATACCTTGGTGATATCAAAGCTGGAAGAATTACTCTAGTAGGTAAATGACTAACCTTCTTTTATGTTTCTAAATTCAACTATGGTATTATGATGCAAAGTTGTGATAATGTATCTCCCTTTTTATTGTAAATAGGGCCTCCACCAAGCAAAGACAAGGGAAAAGAAAAACAAGCATGAGAAACCATGGAGAAGCTAAGGATAGCTTTTGTGGAGCTTTGTTTTTCATTGTCTTATTTTAAGTTATGTTTTGAATTTTTAGAACTTTAAATTTCCGTGTTCGACATGGAAAGGTATTTTGGATAATGGTTTGTATCTTGGATGATGGTGACTTGGTTTGCAACCCAAGTCGCCCGTTTTATCATTTATCCTTTATGTTCTAAATTTCATCTTTAAAATGCTTGCGTTTTGAAACATAAAATTATTCACTTAAAGTGATCTAATAGACAAATATAATGACGGGTTTCATTATATGTCCACATGCTTAAGGCTTGTGTATGATCATTTATAAAGTGATTTTGAGTCTATGAACTCTCTTAAAGGTATGTCAACCACCAAGTACACATATGAATTCAATAACTATTAGTCTATCTATGAGATAGTTCTCCTTATACTACAACATCATTAATTTGTGTCTCATATGCTATCTTTGAATCTATAGTGTATTTATTCTAAAGATAGAGTGGGAGAAAAATGAGGACACAACACACAAGGCAAGATAAAATTGTGTACTTGTGTAAATGAAGATCTACGCAAGAGAGAATGATTTGAATAAAGGTATATCTATTTACATAGTATGCCGAATAGATGAGATCTATGGTAGTAATCATAAGAGTATATTCTCAAGATAACTACACGAGGAGACCAAAAGAAGGTTTTGGAAGAAAAATGACTAATGTAAAGTCTCAACAAGTTTTTTGACTAAGTTTATGAAACATTTGACCAATAGTTTCAACCTTGAGATTTACTTAAGAGCCTAAATGAATCAAAGTAACATACTAGTTATGATCAAAATCAAGTTGCAAAGATTGATATTCCGATATCTTCAATAGCCAACGTTTTAACCACGCAAATGTCATTGCTTAACCTCGCTATGAAATGGTTAATCCTCCTTCCGAAAGAGTATTCCGAAGGACGTATTCTAGATATTGTTTATATTTGAATAATGACATTGCTACACATCATTATGACATGAGTGTGTTAGAGATTTAAAAATCTCTTTCCATAAGGTTGAGATGAGACCACTTCAAAATAGGCATTTTTGAAAGGATATGATGGGAACATATATGGTTTTATCCTAGTAACTTGGCAAAGCAATTTATATTTATATCCTTGACAAATTTCGATTGAGAAGTCAATTTCGAAATATGTTGAATTAAGTGGGAGTTAGGAAATTCTCATGTGAAGACATGGAATTTAGTGGGAGCTATCATCCTTGAATGTTTAAAACTCATCACTCATTAAAGAATGACGAGCTAATACCTTCTTTCATAAAGAAGCTTTTGAGTTTTCCATTCTGAATGAAAATGGACAATGATGAATCCAATTACATCATGGGACGTTGGATTAGTATTAAAGAGATACACATCGTATCAACATTTACATAGGTTATTCATATGAATGAAAATGGGATTACCATTAGCAGTCATGGTAGTTCATTGAACCTGAGAACGGTTGACCTCATGATTATTAGTAACTAATGTTTCCGCCATTAGAATAATCATGTACATGTCCAATTTTGAATCATATGCATAAGAGCATGATGTTTGGTTGGTGAGCTATAATAGAAACGTCATGAATTCTCGAGTAGAATCCGATGAGCGATTTCGGTGTTTGACGGAATACTCGATTATGTGACAATAGGTTGCACATATATATGAAATCCGAACACAGGTAAGGATTTATGAGAATCCTAAAACTTTCGAGCTAGAAAGAGAAATGAGAAGCTTTGGAAAGATGCTTGGTTGAATAAGAGGTTATTCAAAAACAATCTTTCCTAGTAAAGCTAGGACTTGTGAGAAGTACTAAGCTAATAATCTTGTCAACTATCACAAGATTCTACAAAACATATACCTAGTGCATTGTGTGTGGATGGAATACTTGATCAGTACAAGTTGAATTATTCATCGCAAATTCGTTCGTTATGAGATGATCGATAAGAAAGTTCTTTCAAGTTAAAGAACCAAAACCAAGGTCGAGAACCTTGATGTGTACTTGGTAAAATTCATGGTATAAGAACATGAATGTGAAGGAAATTGCAAGTGTAAGAAGTTTGAACACGTGGACACATGGGATGTTAAACTTCTATTGCAATCAATAAGTGTTTACACTTATGATAAACATCACAAGGTTGTAATATGATATTGACTACCCGAGTGTGATGTCGACACTTGTCGTTTGAGTTATTATTAACTCACCTTGAACACTGTTATATCCAAACGGGTTGTAGAGACAATTGAACCCCGTTAAAGTGAACATGGATCAACATTGTTTTGCCCATAGTTACTTATATGAGGTGACGTCTCGAAGTGACTAGAGTGTGAGGCGATTGACGTCTCGGAGTACTTTCGCAAGAATGAAACTCAAAGGAATTGACGGCGGGCCCGCCCAAGCGGTGGAGCATGTGGTTTAATTCGATGCAAAGCGAAGAACCTTACCGGGGCTTGACATGCCTCGAATCCTCTTGAAAGAGAGGGGTGCCTTCGGGAACGCGGACACAGGTAATGCATGGCTGTCGTTAGCTCATGCCGTAAGGTGTTGGGTTATGTCCCGCAACGAGCGCAACCCTCGTGTTTAGTTGCCAACGTTGATTTTGGAACCCTGAACAGACTACCTGTGATAAGCCAGAGGAAGGTGAGGATGACGTCAAGTCATCATGCCCCTTATGCCCTGGGTGACACACGTACTACAATGGCCGGGACAAAGGGTCGCTATCCCGCGAGGGTGAGCTAACCCCAAAAACCCGTCCTCAGTTCGGGTTGCGGGCTGCAACTCGCCTGCATGAAGCCGGAATCACTAGTAATTGCAGGTCAGCCATACGGCGGTGAATTTGTTCCCGGGCCTTGTACACACCGCCCGTCACACTATGGGAGATGGCCATGCCCGAATTCGTTACCTTAACCACAAGGAGGGGGATGCCAAAGGCAGGGCTAGTAACTGGGGTGAAGTCGTAACAAGGTAGCCGTACTGGAAGGTATGGCTAGATCATCTCCTTGTCAGGGATAGCTAATGCTTGTTGGGTATTTTGGTTTGACACTGCTTCACACCGCAAAAGAAGCAAGCTACGCCTGAGTTAAACTTAGAGATGGAAGTCTTCTTCGTTTCTTGTGGGTGAAGTAAGACCAAGCTCATAGGCTTATTATCCTAGGTCGAAACAAAACAAGTTGATAGGATCCCCATTTACGTCCCCATATCCCCTGTGTGACGACATGGTGGCAAAAAAAGGAAAGAGAGGGATGGGGATTCTCTCGCTTTTTGCATTACGGGCCTCCCTTCGGGGGCTCGCACGACGGGCTATTAGCTCAATGGTAGAGTACGCCCCTGATAATGTCATCGTTGTGACTGGGCTGTGAAGGCTCTCAACTACATGGATAGTTGAATGTTCCCATCAGCGCCTGACCTTGACATGTGGATCATCCAAGGCACATAAGTATGGCGTACTCCTTCTGTTCGAACCGGGGTTTGAAACCAAACTTCTCCTGATCAGGATAGATAGGGCGATTCAGGTGAGATCCAATGTAGAACTAACTTTTGATTCACTCGTGGGATCCGGGTGGTCCGGGGGGGACCACTGCGGCTCCACTCTTCTCGAGAATCCATACATCCCTTATCAGTGTAGGGACAGCTATCTCTCGAGCACAGGTTTAGGTTCAGCCTCAATGGAAATGAAGCACCTAACAACACATCTTCACAGACCAAGAACTACGAGATCACCCCAGAATGAATGGGGTCACGGAAGGATCGTACCATTCGAGCCTTTTTTTTCATGCTTTCCCAGAGGTCTGGAGAAAGCTGCAATCAATAGGATTTCCCTATTCCTCCCTATCCGAAAGGAAGAACGTGAAATAACTCACTTCTTTGTTTTCGACCCCCTCAGTCACGGCGAACGCCCCCGACTAGTGGAATGGGATGTGTCTATTTATCTATCTCTTGACTCCAAATGGGAGAAGGTTTGAAAAGGATCTTAGAGTGTCTAGGGTTGGGCCAGGAGGGTCTCTTAATGCCTTCTTTTTTCTTCTCATCAATGTTATTTCACAAAGACTTGCTATGGTAAGAAGGAAGAAGGGGGGAATAAGTACACTTGAAGAGCGCAGTACAACGGAGAGTCGTATGCTGCGTTTGGGAAGGATGAATCGCTCGCAAAAAGGAATCTGTTGATTCTCCCAAAATTGATTGGACCGTCAGTGCGATGATTTACTTCACGGGCGAGGTCTCTTGTTCAAGTCCAGGATGGCCCAGCTGCGCCAGGGAAAAGAATAATACTAGATGAAGCGTCTGACTCCTTCATGCATGCTCCACTTGGCTCAGAGGGATATAGCTCAGTTGGTAGAGCTCTACTCTTGCAATTGGGTCGTTGCGATTACGGGTTGGATGTCTAATTTTTCAAGCGGTAATGACAGTATTTGTTGGAATATGTGTCCTCCGACAATAATGCGATCACGACTGTTGATCATGATGATCACATGTTTAAGTCTCATTATAAAGAATACAATTGGGAACTAATATTTACTATCAACTGATCAACATATATCGATAATGATTGGCTGACTAGAGTTTGACATTACTGTCGTGCGACGGTGGTGATCAGTTGATCCCCTAGGTCATACCTATAGGGCAACACTCTTAATTGATTAATTAATTGATCGTATAACGTTACGGGTCAATTAATTTATTTAAAATTGACGGACGATTTTGGAAGTAATATTTACGTATTTCATTATAATATGATTAAATGAGATACGGTCTGAGTAATCGAATTGTATCATTACTCAGATGAATTATTATTTAAAGAAACAATTAAAATTGAATGAATTATTATAAATATAATTTGTTGTGATTTATAATTGGTAAAATATTTTGGTACAAGTAATTATAAATTACTAAGTCGATTTTTTGTATATGACGTATTTTTATTAATACGTTGATTTTTAATATGTTAAAAATACATAGCAATTTTATGTGACATGTGACATATTGACAAATTGACAAAAATAATATGGAATCCACATTATCTATATGTGCCGAAAATTAGAGGAAGATTAAGCTAATATTATGTTGATTATATTAGTGGAGGGCATGATGATTACCTACTAATCTGGCCATGCATACCTATTGTTCATTGTGAAGACAAATAAGAGCATGCATTGGCTCCCTCCTCTCCCTCTTCCACCCGGTTTTACCAAAAGAAAAGGAAAGGGGTTTTGCCTTATTTTTCATATATATACAACACATAACATTGTTGTTGTATTATTCATTCTTCATTATTCTAAAATTTGAGTTTTAGAGAGATAAAAAACTTCCTTCCTCCTCCTCCCATAAACCGAAATATTAAGTGTCCTATAATATTTTTGGGTCAATTTTTACAAGATTAATACTGTACTAGTATTTATAATATTAATTTTAATTAAGAGTGTGCTTTGGGTATAAAGCTTTGGGAGAGATCCTACACTTGGATCTTAGTTCTTCCACTAAGGAAAGCACAAGAACAAGAGAGAAAGGTGATGTCTCTTGTGCCCATATAAACCGAATTTCCAATGTAAGATGAACATTTCTTCTTTATATTGTTTATTAGTTTGCATGCATAAGATCATTTAATTAATTTTATGACAAATTAAATTACAACATATATGAATATGTCAAGTATATAGATCTACTTTTCCTTCAATCGGTATCAAGAGCCATGGTTGTTTGCATGCAAATCGGTTAAAAGTTTTTCCGAGTTATAAAGATTAACATATAAAACTTGTATAATTTGTGTTATTATGATATATCACGAAATTAATTTATGCATGTTAAAATTTCTGGTCCTAAAATGATTTTAGGATATTTTGGTTAATTTACGGATTTTTATTGTTCATATTATACAATAATGGCATTAAAATATGATTTTATGAGTAAAAATGTCATTTTCGGACTAAAATTAGCTAAACTTCGAATTTTCCAGTGATTTTTGGATATGTTGTCACATATATTACTTTGAGATGACCTGTAGATAAAGTTTCATAATTTTTGGACTTCTTATGCTCGAAAAATGGATTTTTCATTATTAAATTCGGATTTAGGTGAAAAATAGGTTAATATGAGATAAATTTCGAATCTGGTCATAGAAATTTAGTATGTTGTCACATGCAATTTTACAAGATGTGTGTAAAATAATAGGCTATAGTTAAGTCTATTTGCATGATTTATGGATTTTTGAAGAAAAATTGCATGAATAGTGACTTTATTAGTGAAATATTGATAAAACATACTCTATGACTAAGGAAAACTTCCAATGTTGCATTTTATTATCTTTTTCAGATCTAAAATTGAAAAGTTGGTGAATATAATTTTTCTCATGTTTTTATGATTATTTTAGTTAAAACCGATAAACCGCAACATTGTTTTTTCGGATAAAATTCGAAATTTTTAACCTAAGTTTTTGAACATTATGAGTGTCATGGTATTTTTCCAGAATGTTCATGAGTTTAAATTTCAAATTTTGAATTTATTTGAAATTTTTATGATTTATTTGAAGTTTATAGCTTATTTTTATAATTTTAAGTCCATTAATGAACAAATTTTAGAAATATGAGTTAATTATGGTCAAACAATTACTGAAGACTAAATTTTGAATCCTAGAGGTTAGGGTAATTGTAGATACCCGTATCCGTCGATATTGGAATTTATAGAGAACCCGACAAACACCCGATGATGATAGGACACATGTATTCTTTAGTTGTCACTGTCATTTATTTGGAGCTCGTTTTACGAGGTAGAAAGGGCGTCGTCAATGAAGTATTCTATTAATTTAAATGATATTTAAATTAATGTTTTTTAAGTGAATTCATTTTTATTATTTTAAATGATATTTAAATTAATGTTTTTTTTAGTGAGTTCATTTTATTAATTTAAATGATATTTAAATTAAAGCCTTTTAAAGTAATTTCAATTTAATTTATTTTATTTTGAAATTTATTTTCCCAAGTTTATTTTATTAAAAATAAGATAAATAATTGATTTGAAAAATCATTTTATGAGTATATTTGATTTGAAAAGTCATTTATTTTAATTTGTTAATTGATTTGAAAAATCGATTTTAAAAGCGAAGAACCCGTTTTGAACACTTGTTTTTGAGCTCGATTTTAGCTCGGTTTTTGAGCCCGTTTCCTTTACGAATTGGCACGAATCTCGAGTACACTAACCCACCTAGACCAATACCCATCCACCCTTGTTCGAACCCCCATACCACAGCCCAAATCCTCGTCCCAAACCCCTCACAAGCGACCGCATAAACCGAGCCCCCCCTGTTTTGCGAGTCAATTCCCGAGCCCAAACCCGCTCCAAACACTACCAAGACCCGTACCCATTAACCCTAACCCATACCCTAGTATCCTACCCATATTATCCTAGCTTAATCACCAAGAAAAACCCCCTCAAACCCTCACAAAAGCTGCTGGACAGCAGCCATACGGGATGAAGCCCGATTGCCTCTCCCTCTGTTTTAACCTATTTTAACTCCTTATAAATACCACCCCTTCACCATACATTCATTCCTCTAAGTTCTATATACATACAACCATCACCTACAAGCTTTAAACCTCAGAAACAAACCCTAAACATCTTCCAAAAACCCTAAACAAAACCGACACACAAACTGAACTGTTGGTGTGTCCTCTTCGAAAACCCTTTCGTTCCTCCATCAAACCTTCATGAAAACTCGAGTTTCTTGTTCCTAATTAACCACATAACATCCATCTACACATTATACAAAGATTTACGAGCCAAATTGCCCTTGAGAGTACACGAAATCCCTCGAAAAACAGAGTGAAACAACACTCTGTTTTCGCGGTTTATTCTTGTCTGTCCAGTTCTGTTTGTGCTCGTTTTTCGTGCCCAATAACCCAAAACGAGCAGGGTTTGCTTGAAGATCCTTGTTCTCCTCTCTTTCTAGTTTCCAAAACATTTTTTAAATCAAATTTTCGTCGTGAAACGAGGGAGATATCATCGTTTGAAAATCGCTGTCCAGAAAGTTTCCAAAACGCGTGTTTGCTTTATTCTTCGTCGACGACGGCCTCTCGAGATAAAATCTACCATCGATTACGACCCAAGACGGTGTCAACGATACATGTAGGTTGAGGGTGCATCAAATCCTCCTCTTTTCCCTTTTATTTCGTTTGTTTTATGCTTCTTTTTTATTGTCTTTTTTTGTTTGTTTTTTCGTTTGTTTATCGATTGTTTTAAATTAATTATGAAACTAGTTAGTCCGAGTATGAGTTAAAGTACCACCATGAACAACCGCGTTGACTTGAGATGGGAAAAGAAACCGCTACTTCTGTCGGTCGTACACCCCCGTCTCATTTACATATCCTCGTGTTCAAGGTAGGGCATAAATAAAACGAGTTGTCTAACTTTCGTCGCTTTCGACCCCCTTTTTGTTTCGGCCAAATCGACATACCCAAGGACCCATTGTATGTTAGTTTAACCTCTGATTGTTAACCTATGACATATTTAGATAACATTAATTTAATTTAATAACCTAATTAGACACGATAGGTGGCTTCGACGTAAGTTATAAAATCAATCGACGATTCTGTAAATAATTGAATGCATCTCTCTCTTTCACCTAATTTCTCGCTAGTATAAGAGTGCGTGATTAGCACCTTCTTATTGACACTCGATGAGTTAAATTAATTAGCGAATTTGACCTAATTAGACCCTTTAGGCCGTGTAGAATGCACCCTCATGCGACAATCAATCAACATCGTTTTTAACTCGTTTTCTAACTTGTTTCCTATCCCTTTTCGCGATCATTCGATCTAACCAATGAATCTAACTTAGGAACTAGGCTGACCTTGTCTTGGCCGTGAGGGTGGCCGTTGGTTTGGGCCGTGAGTTGGCCGTGTGTCTTGCCTTTCTCGTTTCGTTTTCTGTTCCTTGTTTATCATTTGTTCTTTGTTTGTTTTGTAGCCTATAATTTATAGTTTGTTTATCGAGTTGTAATCTTTCAAGTTTGTTTTCTTTTATCGAGTCAAATGATTTCTAAAAACCTTAGTCTTGTTTGGTTAGACGGTTGTTCCCCAATGTTTGTAGAAGCGTAGTAAACCGAATGTTGTCTAAAGCAACATGGCCCGGTTTATGCTAATGCATGCTTTGGTGCGTAGCCCTATGTCTAATTCGATGAGATTAAGCGCGAGCACGCATTACGAGGAGTGGCCCAAGGCCGTGGGTCATGTGAGCCGTGGGCCACCCCTCATGTGCACGGTTTTCAAGGCCAAACGGCCGTGTGTGTTGTCATGTATTGCGTCGTATGTAGCATTTGTATTTAGATCGAGTTGTATCTTTAATTTGTTGTTGTGTCGGCATGAAATGCTTGGTTTGTAATAGGTAGATCCCAACGGCTCCCCATTCCCCTAAGCCTTGTTTGTTTGCTTTACATGTTGTTAGATCAATCAACCCACATGCTAAATTACAACTTTGACAAAGTTAGTTTAGTTGCATCTAAAACGACATAGAAATTGTTGTCACATGTTAGGGTTAAAACAACGTTTGCATATCATACATCGCAGTAGCTATGACCTTGTTTGAAATCCGACACTTGACTTAGTAGAGGCCGTTATCGACGGGCGGGGTTGGGTGTCCTTATGGGCTTCCCAACACGTACCCTCACCCCTTACTCAAGATCTATGGTTTGTTGATCCGTCTAAATACCATTGGATTACGAGAGTCATTCAAATCGAGTGATATAGGGTACAAGTCTTTATCTTTAATCACTCGTAGTCGATTGGCTTTATGCTTTTCGATGAAAGGTGTAAAGTTGACTTGAACGGTTCCAAGTTCCCAAAAAACTTGGTGGCGACTCTAATATGTCTTAATTCGATTCGAAAGAACCTCGAGTCGATTATGCCGGTGTGGATCCCGCGGACGCAGTTCCCGAGGGCCTTGTCCACAGTTTGGCGACTCCGCTGGGGGAAAAGAGGACTAGTTACACTGTGTTTCTAGGGTCTTTTCCTCCGAGGTGAAACTTGAAAAGAAAGTGTTGGAAAGTAAAACATTACTCATAGTGCTACGATTCATGCATAAACCCTTAAGGACTTGCCGGGCCGTCCCGAGCGTTTCTTCGTGATGCGTGGGGGGCGACGTCCCACTATGCCAGGAAGCTGCACATTGCTCGCTTCCACTTCGCCTCGCGTGGTTCTTGATGGTGGGGACGATCTTCTAGGTACTTTACCTTAAGACACCTTGCTGTATAAGACCGCAAAAGGATGGAGGGCATAGACCATCTCGTAGAAGACTTGCCGAGACTTAGAGATGTCTAGGAGCATACATCCTTATAACATGAGAATGACAATGTGCAATTTGTTTTCCCAAGTCTTTTTTCGAAAATTACCATGTCCTTTTCAAAACCGAACTTTTGAACAACTTACTTTCAAACTAGCATGGTTTTAAAAACGCGGAATGCTTTGCCCAAATAGGACTAGAATTTTCGGCCCAAAAATGAGCTTTTATAGCCGGCATCTTTGCCCATTTCAAATCTCATTTTCAAATCAATCCCTCGTTTTTTCCAAATCCGATCCAAAATGTTTCTCGAACCTCAACCAAGCATGAAATGTGTCGAGTCGTGTCCGGGTCCTGGCCGTGTTAGGCTAGACGTTTTTTCATTCCAAGAGTCTAGAACACGACCTTGTTGGGTCACCCAAGCTCACCTCTTGGGCTTTGAGTCATGTTGGTCGACCTTTTGGTCTAGGATAGTCCACAAAAAAAAACGTCCAAGCTAGGCCCTTATGGACGTTTCACACGAACCCATGGGCTATGTTAGCCCAATCACGGGTTAGTCACACCAAGTCCAGTTTAGAATCGAGTTATGACAGTTTGAGTCATGTCGTTTTGTCGAGTCTAAAGTGAACCGATGTCTAAATCAAACCGTGAGTCGAACCCTTGTTTAATCAATCTCAAGTCGAGTCTTTGTTTGAGTCAAGTTGGGGTCGAGTCCTTAAGTGTGCAGGGGCTCTTACTTTAAATATTGACTTAGTACGGGATTTTCTTGTAGAAAGGCCGCCAAAAACCCGACGTCAAGCAATGGAAGATGCTGTTAACAAGCTTACTGAGGCCTTGAACCTCATGATGACCCGAATGGATGCAATCGAATCCAAGCTAGGTGAAGACTCCGCTTCATCTACCCCACCTCGACCGATCCGGAGAAACGGTTCAAGTTCATTGAGGACCGTTTGAAGCTCTCCCGGGGAAGAACATCCACTATGAGAATGCTAGGGCCTATGCCCCGATTCGGATAAGTTGCCCACGAACATGGTACTCACGACATCCCAAAGTTCAAGGGCACCAAGATCAGGTTCACCATGTTAAGGCCTATAAAGGGTACTTAGCAATCGAAGGGAGTACCTGCGATATGCTCTCTGAAATTTTCGCCCAATCTGCGGGAGAACACCCGAAGGCGTGGTTCTACAATCTCGACCTTAAGAACTTCCCCACTTTCGAAGATATTACGGTGGAGTTCTGTAAGCACTATGCTGACAATGTTGAGATTCAAACCAACATAAGAACTTTGGAGGTTATGACACAGAAGGAAAAAGAGGGCTTTCTTGAATTCCTCGCAAGGTGGCGCGCTGAAAGCGTGAAACTAGCTAAGAAGCCTGACGAAGTTGAAATGGTAGATAAGTTCGTGAAGAATTTGCGACCTGTTTACCGTAATGCTCTGAAGTACCAGAATTTTGGTTCTTTCAAGGAATTGATAAGGATCGGGATAAAGGTAGAGGACGATGTCCGAATTGCTTTGAAGCGAGAAGCCAAAGGGATACCAAGGGGCTTCGTCATCTAAAGCAAAAGCACCCGCAGCGGCTCACTTTGTTGAAACTGTCAATCTCTTAGATGGACAGTCAAAAAGGCCTCCGCGCCAAGCTCCGAGGGTATTCACTGATATCGGATGCACTTACGCCTATGCTCTCCAAAGGCTCATGGCCCAAGGAAAGTTGAAGCCCATTGGTCCAACTCCGGACCCTCCTGGCGATCAACAAGGCAAATGGTATAAACCGAATGCCTCTTGTGCCTTTCATCAAGGGAAGGGACACGATACTGAAAGGTGCTTTAGACTAAAGCACGAAATTCAAGATATGATTGAGAACGGAACGCTCCCAATCCCGGCCATAAAGCCCAACAACGTCACCAATCCATTTGGCGACCACACTAACTTTGTCTCTACCGAAGATAGTGTCGATTACTCTCACCTGATTCGCCCATGTCGTCTAAAAGGGGTTTTCGTCGGAAGAATATTCGTAGATTGCTCCGAATTCCTACCAAGCTCGAGAAACGAGATTACATTCGGGGATTTTGTTGTCGATTGTACTCCTTACATACTCCGAAGCGGCAATGAAATCAATGGCGTTTGGGCCGATGACGAGGATGATGTTTACCTCGTCAAAGGTGCGATAATTCCTCACACCCAAGAAGAAATCTTAAAGGTGAGGCAAGATGCCCTAGAGTCGAACCATTTGACTAGATCCGGACGCCCGTATCGTGTGGACAAAGCTAAAGATACCCCGAATAAGACACCTCTCAAAGAGCAGGTAGTGGTCGAAGTTCTTGGTGAAGGGTCGACCTCCGAGGCTTCCCTCATCAAGCAACTCCAAAAGACTAAGGCCGACGTATCTATCTGGCAACTTATCTTGAGCTCTTTCGAACATCGTCAAGCTTTGTTACAAGCTTTGATGAACATGACCGTGTCGTCAAATACTACTCCTGCGGACATGGTCACTCACATCGCCCAGAATCGGCCTCAGATTACCAACGTTGTGACATTCTCCGACGAAGATTTGCCACCATTCGGGCCTCGACATAACCTGGCCCTCTATATTGCCACCGTGTGTCTCAAAAAGCATATCCCTATGACTTTGGTTGACGACGGATCGGCCGTCAACGTACTCCCTCTGAAAACAGCGCATATTCTGGGCTTGGAGAAGAATGACTTCATCCCCACTACAAAGACAGTCCGGGCATTCGATGGCACTGTGCGTCGAGTAAGTGGACTTGTCGATCTAGTAGTACAGACTGGGCAAGTGGAAAAGAAAATAAATTGCCAAGTAATTGACATTTGCTCATCCTTCAACTTATTGTTGGGAAGACCTTGGATCCACGCTACAAGGGCCGTAACATCAACGCTGCATCGAAAAATCAAGGTCCCACTCAATGGCAAAACCGTCACCATTGACGCCACGCCAATCTTGTGGCGGGAGGAGACATTACTTCTGAAGTAAGGGTCGAAGCTACCAATGACGCATGTGGTTTCGAGATTGTCAACATGATCGAGCTGAACTCCGAAAATATGGATCTATATACGGAAGTCATGTCTGCGGGTGATTCTCAGAACTGGGAAGTACTTCGGTTTCTCATTATATCCTAGAAAGGAGGAGGCTTTCGAGTTGAAACTACCCGTAGCCAAAGGAGTAACCTTCGGGCTTGGATATGAGCCCACTGAGAAAGATCTACGGGAAAAGAAGGGAAGAACGATCGAAGATCGAGATATTAAAATGGGACCGTACCACCTAACTCTCAATGGTCACTTCGTGAAAGTGGGAAGAACTCCCTTGCATGGACTTCCCGAACCTATCTTTGACCCAAAGAAGAACCTTATGGTCCCAGGAATCGAAGTATTCCAAGATTGCTACTACATCCCTGAAGACATTCTGACCGTGATGCCAATAGAAACCAAACCGGATCCAATGGATGACGAGAAAGCCATGGGTCTCCTTTTCGGTGAGGAGAAAAAGTCACCAATACCAAACGAAGATTTGGTAAGCATGATCCTGAGAAGCGAGCGATTCGACCCATCTACCCTCATCACCGATGTAGATCCTCTTAGGACTAACACGGGATGGCGGAAAACAATCAGGTGGACTGACAACAAAGGACTTCTTTTCAAGTTGACAACGGGAGAAGGAGAGATGTTCAAGCCGGATGATGTTACCGATTCTGAGTCTGAGTCGGAGTCTGAGTGCAGTCGAGTTAGGTCCTAAGATTGAGTCTAAGGAGTCAGGTGTTGAAAATACCCCTCCCTAGCTTTCCCTTCCTATGCACCTTTTCCTAATGGTGGTATTAGGGGCTGTCCCGAATACCCCTATCTCGCCACCGAGCTCGACCGTTGGCTCAAATGTTAGCGCATTTCGCGCAATTTCAAATCAATAATAATATGAACCATTTGCTTACGACTTTCGTCTTACTTACATTGCAATTCAATTTTTGAAAATGATTGTTTTAATAATGACATTGAGGCGAGGTCGAGGATGAACAATTGGTCGAAGAAGAAGAAGAAGAAGAAATGGAACCACCTCTACGATTGATAAAAGGGTTGGAAGAGTACGAATAGAAAACTTCGATCATCGAAGATACCGAAACTATCAATGTAGGTACAACCTTAGAACCACAGGAGCTTAAAATAGGAACTACTTTAAGTCCCACCGAAAAACAGGGGTTCATTGATTTGTTGCATGAGTTCAAAGATGTTTTCGCATGGTCCTACAAAGACATGCCAGGCATTGATAGGAAATTGCAGAGCACGGGATCCCAATCAAGCCGGGTATAAGCGATCAAGCGAAGCTACGCAAAATGCACACAGATTGGTCTTTGAAAGTCAAGGAAGAAATCGACAAGCAACTCAAAGTGGGTTCATCAAGGTGTCGAAATACTCGGACTTTGGGTGGCTAACGTCGTTCGATTGCCTAAGAAAGATGGCAAAGTTCGGGTTTGTGTGGACTTAGGGATTTAAACAAGGCAAGTCCGAAGGACGATTTCCCATTACCTCACATCGACATCCTGGTTGACAACACGGCAAAACACGCGTTACTATCCTTTATGGATGGATACGCCGGTTATAATCAGATCAAGATGGCGAAAGAAGATATGCATAAGACTGCGTTCAGAATGCAATGGGGAACCTACTGCTACACAGTAATGCCTTTTGGGTTGATAAATGCAGGGGCAACATACCAGAAGACCGCGACAACATTGCTACATGATTTGATGCACAAGGAGGTCGAGGTTTATGTCGATGACATGATTGTCAAGTCAAAGGAGCGTGATGGCCACCTTGGTACACTACGCAAATTCTTTGAACGATTGCGCAAGTATAACATGAGGTTGAATCCACAAAAATGCGCATTCGGAGTCACATCCGGCAAACTGTTGGGTCACATCGTTAGCCACCGTGGCATCGAGGTGGACCCATCGAAAATAAATGCCATAATGGAAATGCCTCACCCGAAAACCGAGAAGGAAATTCGAGGTTTCCTGGGAAGAATCCAATATATAAGTCGGTTCGTGGCAAAGCTAACTATGATATGCGAGCCAATTTTCAAGAAATTGAAGGTCGGGGAACACGTCGTATGGGATGATCACTTTGTCAAGTGCGTTCGATAAGATCAAAGAAATACTATCTTCCCCTCCCGTGCTTAGCCCACCAACGGTGGGTTACCACTTTTGTTGTATCTTACGATTCGGATCTTTGCAATGGGGGCAATCTTTGGCGTGAGATAGTCGATAAAGAGGAGAGAGCGATTTACTACATTAGTAAAAAGTTCTTGGAGTATGAAATCAAGTATACTCAACTCGAAAAGACATGTTTGGCTTTAGTATGGGCGACGAAGAAGTTACGGCACTACATGCTCAGTCATAGTGTCTGCATCCACTCGAAGATGGACCCAATCAAATACTTGTTTAAAAAACCAGTTCTGAACGGCAGGGTGTCAAGATGGACTTTAATGCTTTCCGAGTTCGACCTGAAATATGTACCGCTAAAAGTGATAAAGGGAAGGGCGGTTGCAGACTTCTTGGCGGATAACCCGATAGAAGAAACAGAGGTTTTGGATACGTGGTCGTTTCCCGACGAAGATATCGTTCACATAGACAATGATACGTGGGACCTCTATTTCGATGGAGCATCGAACTATAGGGGATACGGGATAGGAGTTCTACTCATTTCACCGGAAGGTGAACATGTTCCCATCTCGATCAAATTGGACTTTAACGTCACTAATAACGCGGCCGAATATGAAGCATGCCTACTCGGTTTGCACAGTGCTCTCGAGTTAGGCATCAAAAAGCTTGTAGTACATGGGGACTCGTCACTAGTGATCAATCAAGTGGCCGGGACGTGGAAAACCCGAAGTGATAGCTTGGCTCCGTACCAAGCAAAAATCGAAGAACTAGAAAAGTTGTTCGCCGAGGTCAAGTACGTGCACCTCCCCAGAGACGAAAACCAGTTTGCTGATGCACTATCAAAGCTAGCTGCTCTGATCAACATACCTGATCATATGGATACTATGCCGATATGCGTCGAACGAAGATCGTCACCTGCTTATGTTAATGTAATCGGAGACACAGAAGAAACCGAGGCCGAACCTTGGTACCATGCTATTCTGAAATTTAAAGAATCAGGAGAGTACCCACCCGACATGGATAACCGCGGAAAGCGCGCTATTCGAATGCTAGCCGCTCAGTTCGTTAGAACCAATGACGGACAATTGTACAAGAAGACCGCGCAAAATATCCTTCTGCGATGCATAGACTCACCAACTGCGAAAAGGGTCATGGAAGAAGTCCATGACGGAGAGTGTGGCCCACACATGATTGCCCATATGCTGGTCCGTAAAATCATGAGATTAGGGTATTATTGGACAACGATGGAGACAGATTGTCGCCAATATGTCAAACATTGCCACAATTGACAGATCTTCGCAAACATACAGCATGTGCCGCCATCACTGTTATATACTTTGACATCACCATGGCCTTTCTCAACATGGGGAATCGACATTATTGGAAAGGTCAACCCATCTGGAACAGGTGGGCATTGCTTCATGTTAGTCGCCATCGATTACTCCACGAAGTGGGTAGAAGTGAAATCGTACAAGGTTCTACAAGCAAAGCGGTAGCAAAGTTCATTCGAGAATGAAATCATTTGCGATATGGGGTGCGCATGAGCTCATTAGCGATCATGGCACTCACTTCAGTTGACTGCTAGTAATACTTGAAAAGTATAAAATCAAACACCACAAGTCGTCACCGTATCGACCCCAAACAAATGGTGCAGTGGAAGCCGCCAACAAGACAATCACTGTGATTCTCAGAAAGATGACCGACAATTATCGCGAGTGGCCGGAAAAGATACCGTTCGCCTTTGTGGGGATACTGAACGTCTATTCGCACGGCCACTGGAGCAACTCCGTTCTACTTAACATATGGGATGGAAGCGATTCACTGTCGAATTAGAGGTACCTTCTTTAAGGATCTTGTTAGAAAGTCGGTCCTGAAGGTGGATCGGCTGCAAGCCGGTATGATTCCTTGGTCATGCTCGACGAGCGACGGTTAAATGCATTACACCATGTTCAACTCTATCGAAAAAGAATACAAAGGGCATTTAACAAAAAGGTGAAACCTCGAGGAATAAAAGATGGAGATTTAGTTCTAAAGTCCGTTCGCGCTTTACTACCAATTGACCCGAGGGAAAATTCAAGCCGAATTGGGCGGTCCTTACAGTAAAGAAGATATTATCGGGAGGCGCGATCAATGGACCGACAGATCTAGATGGAAATGACTTTGCGAATCCGACGAATTTGGATCAACTGAAGAAATACTATCCTTAGAACTCACTCTCAATGTCACAAAATAAAATTTTGAATTGCAGTGCTCGTGAGCGAGTCTAGGCCGCGGCACTTTTGCTTCGCTGCTTTTTGTGCGTTATAAAACGATGATTGTAGCGCATTTGTTTTGTGGAACTACGAGCTCGGTTTGATTCTGTTGATAACAGATACGTAGGCAGCTCTTTAAAAGAGTACAACCGACCCTTCTTTGAATAAAATGAAATTTTATGCAGAAACTGGGAATTTTAATAGATAGTAAGTCTTATTAAAGATCGGGCGACGCCCATTACATCCTTCAACCAAAAAAAGAAAACAACTAGCAACAAATAGTAAGTAGTAGTATTAAATAATATATTTGGAGTCGAAGGCTCCTACATCTTCTTTTTCCCTTTGCCTTTTGGGTCACGTGACCGAGGCTCCCGTGGGGGAGGGGTAGTTGTGTTCTGTCTAGCGCGCTTCTTAGGAGGAATCGTCATTTCCTTCCGAGGGCGCAGCCTATCTTTTACACTCAAGCGAGGACCAAGCCTCCCTTCTAAGGCTGAACCCGAGTGTGCCTTTGAACCCAACCGTTTCCACACACCTGTCGCCTGTGAGTCAGTCTTAGGAGTCTTCTCGGTCTTAGTTTCAGTCCGGATGCAGACGAAAGATCGTTAACAAAGAAGTCGCGACTGCTTCTGCTTTTGACATAATATTTGATGTCGACAAGCTCATCCTTCCGACACAAGTCCTTACCTGATTCGGTCTTCTCTTTTAGCCATTTAGTATAAGACGGGGATACTCAGGTAGTCTGAGGGCGCGCAGATACGTACCAAAGACGCCTTTGGTGCCACCTCTTGAGCCAATCGTCACATATAGAGGAATTCGGCTCTCTTGCTCGTCCCCCGAAAGACCTCACACTTGGGAATTATTTGTCTGCGGCCCATCGACGCAGACGCGGTCAGGGTAAATGTGAATAGACCTCTCTAAACCCAGTAGCTGCAAACGTCTGGTCTTGTCATCTTCCGGAAGGATAGTAAAGGATTTGAGGCGAAGCCAAGGCATGAACCAGCAAAGAGGGCGACCGTCCCCTTCTGTCAGTTTGTTTCGCCAATAGGCAAGGTCATTTTGATGCTCGTCTTCATACCGCTTGGCACGCATAGTCAGCATACGAGCGAGATACGAGCTGGGCTCACGCGGCGGGGCAAAGAGCCAAAATCTCTCGCAAAGCCACACCTGAAAAAGAAGAAAAAAAAAAAGAAAACATGAAAAGACGAAAAAAAAAGAAAAAGAAAAAAGCGAAAAAAAAAAAAAAGAAGGAAAAAAACGGAATTGTGGCAGGAATCGTGGCAGAATACAGCAAAATCGTGGCAGAATACAGCAAAATTGTGGCAGAATGCAGCAAAATCGTGACAAAATCGTGGCAGAATGCAACAAAAACGTGACAAGAATTGTGATAAAGGAAAATTAATCAAGGATGCGAAATCAGGAGAATAGATTTTGTTACCTGCAATAGACGGGAGCATCCCGACCAATCAGTACCAGGGTTCATTTTCTTAGCATCTAAACCCCGGAGAGTTTCAGCAAGAATAATCCAGGAAGGGTTATGTCTCGTTTCCATCTGAGACACAATGGACAAAAGCTTCGCTTGTCCTACACACGTTGTCTTGTTCATCCTACCTTCGAAGACATATAGGTGTAGCATGATCAATCCAAAGGCCATGCGGCGATCTGGGCGAAGAAAGAAATGTTTCGCAAGATACAAAATTTTCGATGAATAGCAAAAAGGTTGACTTCGTCACCAGTAACTATCCCCTCAGACTCCATCCTGGAAAGGCCAAGGCAGTCTAGATATGTTCCACGCCACCCTGAATGAAATTTAGGTATAGCCGTATATGCCTCGGCATCCCATCCTCCCGGGCGAGAAAACTCTTCGGGTAGAGGCGGATCTCCCCCTCGGGAAAAGCAAAGACATGGTTCAGAGGATCCCAATAGCTAAGGCAATGCTCCAACAACGCAGTTGAAGGGGATCTGGCGTAAGGGAAGTAATTGCGCCGATTGAGCGGTCTTTAATTCTTGTCTCTCTCGCGCCGAGAGAAATCATCTCTCCCATGCTCGCATAGCACTCGCTAGATTATTCATAATGATTTATGTTATTTGCACCAGTTTGGAAAGAAAGCGAGAATAAATTTGGCAATCTGACTCTTCCTTATATATAGAAAGTATAAAGGAAGGAAACACCTAGGAGGACACCCCTAGGGTACCGTTTTTTTAGCCGTGTGGGCCTTGGGTCGCGCGCCTCTTAGGCCCGCCCCACCACACCGATCTTTGGCACGATGCATCGGGTTTTCGCACATCTATCGCGTTTTGGGAGCGCCGGAACGGCCGATTTACATTTTCTACCCTCGACAAGTCCATATTTGAATTAAAGCCCGTGCACACTTACGGTTTTATTTTCTTTTTTTGTTTTGCGGTAGCGGCTCGCCCACGTTGTTCACGAGTCATATAGAATGTCTGAGTCGCATTTCATGCTCACCCATCAAGGTTCAATTTCAAAATTTCAAAATTTCAAAAACTTTCAAAATTTCAAAAACTTTTTGGGTCGACGACCCAAAGATCCAAGTGATTCATTTCAAATTCAAAATTTGGGTCGATGACCCGGTCTTTCAAATTCAATTTTCGGGTCGATGACCCAATCATTCAAAATTTTCAAATTCAATTTTCAGGTCGATGGCCCAATTATTCAAAATTATCAAATTCAACTTTGGGTCGATGACCCGAGACTTCAAAATGATCCAATTTCAAGATCGATGATCCAAATGTGCTCATGTGATGATTATTGCTAGTGCGTTTTTGCGTTTCAAATATAGCAGGGATATGCTTCACTGGGGGCTCTAAAGTCTTCGACTTTAGAGCCATTGCAAATGGGGGCTCTGAAGCCGTTGGCTTCAGAGACCATTATCAAGATGTAGAGGATGACGTCCACCAAGAATTCAATTCAATTACAAGAGTAAGAAATGGAAGAATTCCGTAGCCGAAAGCAAATGATGAAAGCGGCGGCAACCTCCTTGGAAAGTCCCGTCCCATTCGGACAAGCGCCAAGAATGATAAATTTTGGGCAAATGTCAAAGAGATGATGAATTTCGGATATACGCCAAAGCAGATGATAAACTTTGGGCATGTGTCGGCGATGGCCGAACTACGACGCGGTTTGATTCCGTCGAAAACGGATACGTAGGCGCCTAAAGATAAGGCTCAACCCACCATTTATGCAATTTATGGGTCGATGACCAACGATGATATTTCGACACAACGAAGCAAGAGTCAATTCCCCAACGAAGTTTCGGGTATGATCTCTTCTTATGGTCAAGTGAGACTTATATACGCAAGTCTAATGGACTATAAACGACCAAAGAATCCTCGGTCGAAAGGGACTGGGGTATACTTTGACTTTCGCCTTGTCCAAGCCTCGGTCAAAGTGGGGGCTCGGTAGATACCTGTATCCGTCGATATTGGAATTTATAGAGAACCCGACAAACACCCGATGATGATAGGACACATGTATTCTTTAGTTGTCACTGTCATTTATTTGGAGCTCGTTTTACGAGGTAGAAAGGGCGTCGTCAATGAAGTATTCTATTAATTTAAATGATATTTAAATTAATGTTTTTTAAGTGAATTCATTTTTATTATTTTAAATGATATTTAAATTAATGTTTTTTTTAGTGAGTTCATTTTATTAATTTAAATGATATTTAAATTAAAGCCTTTTAAAGTAATTTCAATTTAATTTATTTTATTTTGAATTTTATTTTCCCAAGTTTATTTTATTAAAAATAAGATAAATAATTGATTTGAAAAATCATTTTATGAGTATATTTGATTTGAAAAGTCATTTATTTTAATTTGTTAATTGATTTGAAAAATCGATTTTAAAAGCGAAGAACCCGTTTTGAACACTTGTTTTTGAGCTCGATTTTAGCTCGGTTTTTTGAGCCCGTTTCCTTTACGAGTTGGCACGAATCTCGAGTACACTAACCCACCTAGACCAATACCCATCCACCCTTGTTCGAACCCCCATACCACAGCCCAAATCCTCGTCCCAAACCCCTCACAAGCAGCCCGCATAAACCGAGCCCCCCCTGTTTTGCGAGTCAATTCCCGAGCCCAAACCCGCTCCAAACACTACCAAGACCCGTACCCATTAACCCTAACCCATACCCTAGTATCCTACCCATATTATCCTAGCTTAATCACCAAGAAAACCCCCCTCAAACCCTCACAAAAGCTGCTGGACAGCAGCCATACGGGATGAAGCCCGATTGCCTCTCCCTCTGTTTTAACCTATTTTAACTCCTTATAAATACCACCCCTTCACCATACATTCATTCCTCTAAGTTCTATATACATCCAACCATCACCTACAAGCTTTAAACCTCAGAAACAAACCCTAAACATCCTCCAAAAACCCTAAACAAAACCGACACACAAACTGAACTGTTGGTGTGTCCTCTTCGAAAACCCTTTCGTTCCTCCATCAAACCTTCATGAAAACTCGAGTTTCTTGTTCCTAATTAACCACATA
The DNA here is from genome assembly GCF_048544455.1 of Silene latifolia. Classification (NCBI taxonomy): domain Eukaryota; kingdom Viridiplantae; phylum Streptophyta; class Magnoliopsida; order Caryophyllales; family Caryophyllaceae; genus Silene; species Silene latifolia. The sequence goes on from NC_133538.1 coordinate 50,160,475, forward strand.
ACATCCATCTACACAATAGACAAAGATTTACGAGCCAAATTGCCCTTGAGAGTACACGAAATCCCTCGAAAAACAGAGTGAAACAACACTCTGTTTTCGCGGTTTATTCTTGTCGGTCCAGTTCTGTTTGTGCTCGTTTTTCGTGCCCAATAACCCAAAACGAGCAGGGGTTGCTTTAAGATCCTTGTTCTCCTCTCTTTCTAGTTTCCAAAACATCTTTTAAATCGAATTTTCGTCGTGAAACGAGGGAGATATCATCGTTTGAAAATCGCTGTCCAGAAAGTTTCCAAAACGCGTGTTTGCTTTATTCTTCGTCGACGACGGCCTCTCGAGATAAAATCTACTATCGATTACGACCCAAGACGGTGTCAACGATACATGTAGGTTGAGGGTGCATCAAATCCTCCTCTTTTCCCTTTTATTTCGTTTGTTTTATGCTTCTTTTTTATTGACTTTTTTTGTTTGTTTTTTCGTTTGTTTATCGATTGTTTTAAATTAATTATGAAACTAGTTAGTCCGAGTATGAGTTAAAGTACCACCATGAACACCCGCGTTAACTTGAGATGGGAAAAGAAACCGCTACTTCTGTCGGTCTTACACCCCCGTCTCATTTACATATCCTCGTGTTCAAGGTAGGGCATAAATAAAACGAGTTGTCTAACTTTCGTCGCTTTCGACCCCCTTTTTGTTTCGGCCAAATCGACATACCCTAGGACCCGTTGTATGTTAGTTTAACCTCTGATTGTTAACCTATGACATATTTAGATAACATTAATTTAATTTAATAACCTAATTAGACACGATAGGTGGCTTCGACGTAAGTTATAAAATCAATCGACGATTCTGTAAATAATTGAATGCATCTCTCTCTTTCACCTAATTTCTCGCTAGTATAAGAGTGCGTGATTAGCACCTTCTTATTGACACTCGATGAGTTAAATTAATTAGCGAATTTGACCTAATTAGACCCTTTAGGCCGTGTAGAATTCACCCTCATGCGACAATCAATCAACATCGTTTTTAACTCGTTTTCTAACTTGTTTCCTATCCCTTTTCGCGATCATTCGATCTAACCAATGAATCTAACTTAGGAACTAGGTTGACCTTGTCTTGGCCGTGAGGGTGGCCGTTGGTTTGGGCCGTGAGTTGGCCGTGTGTCTTGCCTTTCTCGTTTCGTTTTCCGTTCCTTGTTTATCATTTGTTCTTTGTTTGTTTTGTAGCCTGTAATTTATAGTTTGTTTATCGAGTTGTAATCTTTCAAGTTTGTTTTCTTTTATCGATTCAAATGATTTCTAAAAACCTTAGTCTTGTTTGGTTAGACGGTTGTTCCCCAATGTTTGTAGAAGCGTAGTAAACCGCATGTTGTCTAAAGCAACATGGCCCGGTTTATGCTAATGCATGCTTTGGTGCGTAGCCCTATGTCTAATTCGATGAGATTAAGCGCGAGCACGCATTACGAGGAGTGGCCCAAGGCCGTGGGTCATGTGAGCCGTGGGCCACCCCTCATGTGCACGGTTTTCAAGGCCAAACGGCCGTGTGTGTTGTCATGTATTGCGTCGTATGTAGCATTTGTATTTAGATCGAGTTGTATCTTTAATTTGTTGTTGTGTCGGCATGAAATGCCTGGTTTGTAATAGGTAGATCCCAACGGCTCCCCCATTCCCCCTAAGCCTTGTTTGTTTGCTTTACATGTTGTTAGATCAATCAACCCACATGCTAAATTACAACTTTGACAAAGTTAGTTTAGTTGCATCTAAAACGACATAGAAATTGTTGTCACATGTTAGGGTTAAAACAACGTTTGCATATCATACATCGCAGTAGCTATGACCTTGTTTGAAATCCGACACTTGACTTAGTAGAGGCCGTTATCGACGGGCGGGGTTGGGTGTCCTTATGGGCTTCCCAACACGTACCCTCACCCCTTACTCAAGATCTATGGTTTGTTGATCCGTCTAAATACCATTGGATTACGAGAGTCATTCAAATCGAGTGATATAGGGTACAAGTCTTTATCTTTAATCACTCGTAGTCGATTGGCTTTATGCTTTTCGATGAAAGGTGTAAAGTTGACTTGAACGGTTCCAAGTTCCCAAAAAACTTGGTGGCGACTCTAATATGTCTTAATTCGATTCGAAAGAACCTCGAGTCGATTATGCCTGGTGTGGATCCCGCGGACGCAGTTCCCGAGGGCCTTGTCCACAGTAATTAACTTATGCATAAATATGAATTTATGTAATTTTGTGAATATAAAATGTTGAAATCACGCAAATCCGTAAAAACCGAGTAATATACGATATTGGCTAATTAAAGGCGATTTAGCATAAAATTGGGCATGTTCATACATATTATAATGCTGCATTTTCTTTATGATTGTCATAATTTTAATTTATGTAATTTTTGAATTATGTAATTTTTACTTAGTATGGCCTTAGTTTTTAATTGGTATTTCCCGAAATGTATGGGAATATCGATTCGGTTGTAATTTTATTGTGATCTCGTATCACCGTTTTTTAATTTAATAGATTTATTTTATTTTAGTTACAAATGTATAATAGAAAATTATGTAATTTATTATGTAATTTTATTCATTTCGGAGTTCCCAAAGACGGATTTCTTCAAGATGGTGATACATAAAGACGGTGTTACCTCGAGATGCGTGCCACAACCGAAGTCCAAGGGACCAATGGAGTTGGTTTCCGAATATGTAATAGTTAAATAGTTTTTCTATTTTAGGAAGCCCATACTAGGATTTATTTTTATGTTTTGCATTTTATTTATATGTCACATGCATCGCTAAATCGCCATAACTAAAACATGCATCATCATCTTCATCGAGTTTATCGACCATGTCAATTAGAATTATCGTAGTTCACCGCTTTAGTTCACTTAAAACGTGATAGATAATAAATTGACATGACCTCTCGCTGAAATAATCAATTGAGACATAGCCTTACAAAATAGTAGAAACCATGAAAACCTATTTCGCGAGGGAGTGCACTCGGCCCTACCGGGGTACAAAACTTGTTACGTAGGGGAAGCGGGTGATAAATGTCTATCCACCGAATTCATGTTGATAACGGATGAATCGGCCCTACCGTGCCCGAGTTGATGTGGATTTGGATCATGGACACATTTATTCGAAATTTGGATTGAGCTCAACGGAAGTATTCGTGACCGTAGTCGCATGTGTTCCAGGCTATAGATAAACATTAGAGTAATTTTATCGACCAAGAGTTCTAAAAGTAGAATCGATTAAACGTTAATCCACCGAGTTATATTGATAAAGGATGAATCGGCCCTACCGTGCCTAAGTCGATATGAATTTGGGTCTTGGAATCATTTGTCTAGTTGGGTAGAGGTCACTAGAAAAATGCATAAAACTTGTTTAAATTATAAATTTTTACGAGTATTATTAAAACGACATTTGTTTTACTCCTTCTATTTTGTTTTGTAGACCATTTATTTTTCTCATAACAAATGGCAACACCAACCCTTATTGCAACGCCTCTCCCTAATTCATCATGGCTCCGATCCTTCATGGATCGATGTAAACTTGAATAGAATGGGACAAATTTCTCCGATTGGGATGCCCAACTCAAATTAGCCGCCCAAGGTGACAACAAGCTTCGTTACCTTACCGAGGCCTCTCCACCCGAACCTACTACTAGGTCGACCGCCGCCACTAGGGAAGCATATGAGGCTTACCAAAAGGAGTCTGCCGCAATGAAAAATGTCTTGATATTTGCGATGGAGGCGGATCTCCAAAGGAGAGCCTTTAAAATGGGCAATGCTAATGAGATTTACTCCAAGCTTGTGACAATGTTTTCACAAACTCCGCGGATCGTCCAATATGAGGCGGCCGCGGCATTCTTTGATCTCGACTTCAAAGAGGGCCAAAAGGTTAGCCCTCATGTGCTCAAACTTATGGAGCTAGTCGAGACCTTGAAGATTCAAAAGGTTGAAATCCCCAAAGAACTTATTGTAGATAGGATTCTACACTCCTTGTCCAAAGTCAAAGCGTATGTTCAATTCCGGGTGAATTTTAACATGCAAGACAAGGATGTGTCTCTTGAAGAATTGCACAAGTTACTTGTGCAAGCCGAGAGGGACATGGGGTTAAATGTGGATCCCCCAAAGGATGTGCTTAACATAAGCACTAAGAGTAAGGGGAAGTGCAAGAAGAATGGGAGGAAGGGTAAGAAGCAAGCTCCCACTTTCACCAAAGCTAGGACTTGTGAAGCTAGCACTTCAAAAATCAAGAAGGGTCCTCTTGATAAATGCCATTATTGTAATGGAATGGGACATTGGAAAAGAAATTGTTCCAAATACCTTGCTGATATTAAGGCTGGAAATATCACTCCAGTAGGTAAATGACTATCCTTTCTTTTATGTTTCTAATTCAACTATGGTATTGTGATACAAAGTTGTGATAATGTATCTCCCTTTTTATTGTAAATAGGGCCTCCACCAAGCAAAGACAAAGGAAAAGAAAAGCAAGCTTAAGAAACCATCAAGGAGCTAGGAATAGCTTTCATGGAGCTTCGCTTTTTATTGTCTTATTTTATTCATGTTTTGAATTTTAGAACCTTAAGTTTCCGTGTTCGACATGGAAAGGTATTTTGGATAATTTGTTGTATTTTGGATAATGGTGGCTTGGTTTGCAACCCAAGTCACCCGTTTTATCATTTTATCATTTTGTTCTAAAATTCATGTTTAAATGCTTATTCTTAGGAACATATAAAGTGATCTAATAGACAAATATAATGACGGGATTCATTATATGTCCACATGCTTAAGGCTTGTGTATGATCATTGACAAAGTAATTTTTGAGTCTATGAACTCTCTCAAAGGAATGTCAATCACCAAGTACACTTATGAAATCTAAAACTATTAGTCAACCTATGAGATATTTCTCCTTATACTTCAAATTCATTATTTGTGTGTCATATGCTATCTTTGAATCTATAGTGTATTTATTCTAAAGATAGAGTGGGAGAAAAATGAGGACACAACACACGAGGCAAAATATATTTGTGTACTTGTGTAAATGAGATCTACGCAAGAGAGAATGATTTGAATAACGGTATATCTATTTAAATAGTATAGTCAATAGATGAGATCTATGGTCCCGTGTAAGTTCTACATGACTAAAGAGACCAAGTGAAGTAATCATAAGAGTATGTTCTCAAGATAACTACACGAGGAGACCAAAAGAAAGTTTTGGAACAAAATGACTAATGTAAAGTCTTAACAAGAGTTTTGACTAATTTATGATAAATTTTGACCAATAGTTTCAACCTTGAGATTTACTTAAGAGCCTAAATGAATCAATGTAACATCCTAGTTATAAGCGATATTTATGAATAGAGGTTGCAAGGATTGATATACCGATATCTTCAATAGCCAAAGTTTTAAACCACGCAGATGTCATTACTTAACCTCATTATGAAAATGAATTGGTTAAACCTCCTTCTAAAAGGGATATTTTGAAGGATGTGTATTAGATATTAATTATATTTAATAAATGACATTGCCACACATTATTATGACATGAATGTGTTAGAGATTTAAAATCTCTTTCCATAAGGTTAAGATGAGACCTCTTCGAAATAGGAATTTTGAAAGGATATGATGGGAACATATATGGTTTCATCTTAATAACTTTGCAAAGCAACATACATTCCAAATTTTGAAATGTGTTCAATTGAGTAATCAATTTCGAAACATGTGGAATTAAGTGGGAGCATTAGAAATTATCATGTGAAGACATGGAATTTAGTGGGAGCTATCATCCTTTGAATATTTACAACTCATTACTCATTAAGAATGACGAGCTAATATCTTCTTTCATAAAGAAGTATTTGAGTTTTCAATTCTGGATGAATTTGGACTATGATGAATCCAATTACGACAAGAAATATTGGATTAGTATTAAGAGATACACATCATATCAACATACACATAGGTTATTCATGTAGATGAAAATGGAATTGCCATTAGCAGTCATGGTCGTTCATTGAACCTATGAACGGTTGATCTCATGATTATTAGTGACTAATGTTTCCGCCATTAGAATAATCATGCACATGTCCCATGGTGAATCATATGTATAACAGCATGATGATTCATTGGTAAGCCATAATAGAAACGTCATGAATTCTCGAGGAGAATCCGATGAGCAATTTCAGTGTTTGACAGAATACTCTATTATGTGTTAAGAGGTTGCACATATTATAGAAAGTCCGAACACACGCAAAGATTTATGAAAATCCTAAACTTTTCAAGTCAAAAGGAGAAATAAGAAGTTTTGGAAAGATACTTAGTTGAATAAGAATTTGCTCAAAACTAATCTTTCCTAACTATGCTAGGACTTGTAAGAAGTGCTAGGCTGATCATCTTGACAAATTGTTGCAAGATTCTACAAAACATGTACCTAGTGCATTGTGTGAGGATGGAGTACTTGATCAGTACAAGTTATATCATTCACCACAAATTCGTTCGTTATGTGATAATCGATAAGGAAGTTCTTTCAAGATAAAGAACCGAAACCAAGGTCGGGAACGTTGATGTGTACTTGGTAAGGTTCATGCTATGAGAGAGAACATGAATATAAAGGATAATACGATTAAGAAGTTTGAACACATGGACACATGGCATGTTAAACTTCTATTTCAATCAATAAGTGTTTACACTTATGATATGCATCACAAGGTTGTAATATCGTATTGACTACCCGAGTGTGATGTCGACATTTGTCGTTTGAGTTATTTTTAACTCACCTTATACATTGTTATATCCAAACGGGTTGTAGTGACAATTGAACCCCGTTAAAGTGAACGTGGATTAACATTGTATTTGCCAATAGTCACTTGTATGAGGTGACGTCTCGAAGTGACTAGAGTGTGATGCGATTGATGGCAAGTTCAAGTGCCATAGAGTCATGTGAGATGACTAGTCGATCACATAGGCAGACTGTTAGGAACATTTTTGTCGGGTCTAATGACCGCTTATAGAGTTCTGGCAAATTTATATAGCCTGGTCGTGGCGAGAGCTGCTATAGTATTCAAATGAGTCGATTCTTTTGACTAAAGACTATTCGCCTAAGATGGCACAGTTTCAGATTAACTTTGATTTGTGTTACTACGACCTTCGTAAATGGGGTCAAATGGGGATATTTTGGGTTATGAAGGCTGTGGCTAGTCGAAGGGAATGAGTGCGATAGGAATTGTCCACCCATAGTCAGGGTTATAAAAATATCTCAGGGCCACTCGAGGAGTAATGAACTGGAAATGCGTGGCCACGCTCGGAATGTATCCATGGTGGATAAATCCGGTTAATCATTTATTCTCCAGATCGAGGAAACCACTCTCGATATGATCACTTGCAAGTACGACCTGAAAGACACCTTGCATTGAGTGGGAGATAGTAATAGGACAAGAGAATTGGTGACGCACACTTGTCGAGGACAAGTGGGAGATTGTTGGAATATGTGTCCTCCGAAAATAATGCAATCACGACTGTTGATCATGATGATCACATGTTTAAGTCTCATTATGAAGAATACAATTGGGAAGTAATATTTACTGTCAACTGATCAACATATATCGGTAATGATTGGCTGACTAGAGTTTGACATTACTGTCGTGCGACGGTGGTGATCAGTTGATCCCCTAGGTCATACTTATAGGGCAACACTCTTAATTGATTTATTAATTGATCGTATAACGTTATGGGTCAATTAATTTATTTAAAATTGACGGACGATTTTGGAAATAATATTTACGTATTTCATTATAATATGATTAAATGAGATACGGTCTGAGTAATCGAATTGTATCATTACTCAGATGAAATTATTGTTTAAAGAAACAATTAAAATTGAATGAATTATTATAAATACAATTTGTTGTGATTTATAATTGGTAAAATATTTTGGTACAAGTAATTATGAATTACTAAGTCGGTTTTTTGTATATGACGTATTTTTATTAATACGTTGATTTTTAATATGTTAAAAATACATAGCAATTTTATGTGACATGTCACATGTGACATATTGACAAATTGACAAAAATAATATGGAATCCACATTATCTATATGTGCCGAAAATTAGAGGAAGATTAAGCTAATATCATGTTGATTATATTAGTGGAGGGCATGATGATTACCTACTAATCTAGCCATGCATACCTATTGTTCATTGTGAAGACAAATAAGAGCATGCATTGGCTCCCTCCTCTCCCTCTTCCACCCGGTTTTACCAAAAGAAAAGGAAAGGATTTTTGCCTTATTTTTCATATATATACAACACATAACATTGTTGTTGTATTATTCATTCTTCATTATTCTAAAATTTGAGTTTTAGAGAGATAAAAAGCTTCCTTCCTCCTCCTCCCATAAACCGAAATATTAAGTGTCCTATAATATTTTTGGGTCAATTTTTACAAGATTAATATTGTACTAGTATTTATAATGTTAATTTTAATTAAGAGTGTGCTTTGGGTATAAAGCTTTGGGAGAGATCCTACACTTGGATCTTAGTTCTTCCACTAAGGAAAGCACAAGAACAAGAGAGAAAGGTGATCTCTCTTGTGCCCATATAAACCGAATTTCCAATGTAAGATGAACATTTCTTCTTTATATTATTTATTAGTTTGCATGCATAAGATCATTTTATTAATTTTATGACAAATTAAATTATAACATATATGAATATGTCAAGTATATAGATCTACTTTTCCTTCAGTATCTTGTACCTGAACCGGTGGCTTACTTTTTCTAAGTAATGGGGAAGAGGGCCGAAACATGCCACTGAAAGACTCTACTGAGACAAAACAAAGATGGGCTATCAAGAGCGTAGAGGAGGTAGGATGGGCAGTTGGCCAGATCTAGTATGGATCGTACATGGACAGTAGTTGGAGTCGGCGGCTCTCCTAGGGTTCCCTAATCTTGGATCCTGGGGAAGAGGATCAAGTTGGTCCTTGCGAACAGCTTGATGCACTATCTCCCTTCAACCCTTTGAGCGAAATGCGGTATAAAGGAAGAAAAATCCATGGACTGACCCCATCGTCTCCACCCCGTAGGAACTACGAGATCACACCCAGGATGCCTTCGGCATCCAGGGGTCACGGGCCGACCATAGAACCCTGTTTAATTCAATAAGTGGAACGCATTAGCTGTCCGCTCCCAGGTTGGGCAGTAAGAGTCGGAGAAAGGCAATCACTCATTCTTAAAACAAGCATTCTTAAGACCACAGAGTCGAACAAAAAAGGGAGGAAATCTCTATGTTCCTGGTTCTATGGCTCGAATCTTTAATATTCTCTCATTTATTACCTATGTCTACTATTTAGGCCGAATGTCGTCATTACTAAGAAACTGAAAGAAACCTCAGAAACGAAAGAAAGTGAGGACTAAACAGATGTAGAAATAGAAAAAAGTCTGAAACGAAGGAAACTAAACAGGAAGAAGAGGGATTCACTGAAGAAGATCCTTCTCCTTCCCTTTTTTCGGAAGAAAAGGAGGATCCGAATCCAAACAAAATTGATGAAACGGAAAAGATCCGAGTGAATGGAAAGGACAAAACAAAGGAAGAATTCCACTTGCACTTAAAAGAAGCATACTATAAAAATAGTCCCAACGTCTTATTCTGGCAATCAAGAGATTTCGAAGTCAGAAATAATTAAAAAAGAAAAGAGAAACCTATTCTGGTTTGAAAAACTCTTTTTTCTCTTCTTTTTGACTATAAACGTTGGAATCGTCCAACGCGATATATAAAAAAAATCGATTTGAAAATGCGGTAAGAAATCAAATGTCACAATATTGTTTTTATACATGTCAAAACGATGGGAAAAAAATAATTTTCTTTTACATATCCACGTAGTTTATCAATTTTCTAGGAAATGATACAAAGAAAGATTTCTTTGTCTACAACAGAAAAATTATTATACGATGAACTATACAATTATTGGATTTATACCAATGAACAAAAAAAAAACAGCCTAGGTAATGAATTTGCTAATAGAATTGCAGTTCTAGACAAAGGACTTTTTTATATAGATGGACTCGATAAAAAACTCAATTATGCAATGAGAAAACTAAAAAGGAATATTTGCCAAAAAATAAATGATCCTTTCTTAAATGGACCCTATCGTGGAATAATAAAAAAATGCTTTTCACCCTCAATTATAAATGACACTGTAGTCCAAAATTGGATAGATAGAATTTTTATAAATAAAACTCATAGTATTCTTCGTAATAATTATAATTACCACGAATTTAAACAGGAAAAAGATACCTTAAAGGAAAATCAATATCAAAAGAAATTAGGCATTTCATGCCTTTAATGAGTCCATTTTCTGGGGAATCAACATTCAATCGAAAAGGAATTCATTTACTTCTAGAAGAAGAACAAATTAGTTCAAAAGATCAAGAACAATTTTTAAAATACATTGGAATAAAAAAAATTAGTAAACAAGTTCCATGTTGGTCATACAAATTAATTGATGATTTAGAGCAGGATGAACAAAAAGATGAGGACGACGTACCAACGGATCATCAAATTCGCTCAAGAAAAGCTAAACGTGTCGTTATTTTTGATGCTAACGAGCATAATATCGATATCGATATTGATAACATCAATCCGAATACGCCTGATCAAATAGAAGAAGTAGCTTTGTTACGTTATTCACAACAATCTGATTTTTGTCGAGACATAATAAAGGGTTCCATGCGGGTTGAAAGACGTAAAATAGTTATTTGGGAATTATTTCAAGCAAATATACATTCACCCCTTTTTTTAGACAGAATAGAAAACTTCTCATTATTTTCTTTTAATATTTCAACATTAATTAAACGGATTTTAAAAAATTATATAGAAAAAAATAGAGAATTTAAAATTTCTGATTATTATACCGAAGAAAAAAAAAGGAAGAAGATCAACAAAGAGAAAATGAAGAAAAAAGCAAAGAAAAACACGAATAGAAATAGCTGGAGCCTGGGATACCATTCCATTTGCTCAAGTAATAAGAGGTTTGATGTTAGTAACCCAATCAATTCTTTGAAAATATATTCGATTACCTGTACTCATAATAGCAAAAAATAAAGGTCGTCTATTCTTACTCCAACGTCCTGAGTGGTCTGAGGATTTCGAAGAGTGGAAGAAAGAAATGCATGTTAAATTTACCTATAAAGGTGTTCAGTTATCAGGAACAAAATTTCCTAAAAACTGGTTATACAATGGTACTCAGATAAATATACTATTTCCTTTTTGCCTAAAACCTTGGCATAGATAAATGCTAAGACCTTCTTATCAATATAAAATAAAAAAACAAAATAAAAAAGATAAGTTTTGGTTTTTAACAGTTTGGGGAATGAAAACTGAACTTTCCTTCGGTTCCTCCCGAAAACGATCCCATTTTTTTCAACCTATTTTGACCGAACTCGACAAAAAAATTATAAAATTTACAAAGAAATGGGTTCAAGGTTTAAAAATTTTCAAAGCAAAACAATAATTTTTCGTAACTGTCTCAAATAAATTTTTTATTAAAAGCCTTCTACTTTTTCAAAAAAAAAAAAAAAATTAAGGGTAAGTCCAATTCGAGTATTTGGATTCGGAGACGAATCCATTGAAATAAAAAAAGGAAAAGATTCGGCAATCAATAATAATATAGTTCATGAATCATCCATTCAAGACGGATTCATGAATCAGACAAATCATTCAGATTCAATATCAGAACAAAAAAAAAAGAATCTGGCTAATAGAACAAGGACAGTAAAAAATAAAATAGAAAAATTTTCAAAAGAAAAAAATAAACTTAATTCGTCAGCCTAACAAAACACATTATGGTACTAAAAATTTTGAATCACCCCAAAATCTCGGTCAGATATTAAAAAGAAAAAAATACTCGATTAATACGTAAATCAACTTATTTTAAAAAAATTTTTAGGGAAATGTTATTCGTAGATCTATTTCTATATATTATTAATATTCCCCAAATTAATATAGAATTTTGTCTTGAATCAACAAAGAATTTTAGTGAAAGATGCCTTGACAATAATGAAAAAATTTAAAAAAGAGTTGAGAAAACAAATAAAAAAACAATTCAATTCATAAAAACACTTTTATATTTTGTTAGTCATATTAATAAGAATTCAAAGATTATTTCGGATTTCGCTTTTTTGTCACAAGCATATGTATTTTATAAATTATCACAAGCCGAAGTTATCAACTTATACTTATATTAGTTAAGGTCTATCTTTCAATATCGCGGAACGTTTTTATTTCTAAAAAATGAAATAAAAAATTCTTTTGTAACACAAGTAATAACTCCTTCTAAGTTAAAGCCTAAAAAACTTCAAAATTATGGACGGACTCAATGGAAAAACTGGTTAAAATTAAAAAGGAATTATCAATATGATTTATCTAAACTAAAATGGTCGCAATTAGGACTATAAAAATGGCGCAATCGAGTCACTGAATATTGTGAGGTTGAAAAGAAAAATTTAGAAAAAAAAACAAAAGGAATTCAGATAAAAAAGACCGGTTACTTAATGCTAAAAATATAAAAACTTCTGAAAACTATTTATTGCTCGATCCAAAACAGAATTCTAAAAAAATGAGAAATATAATATTTTTGCATATACTTTCATTGTTTATGACGATAAGAAGCATTCATATAGTTATGGCGAACCATTAAAAGTAAATAAAAACCAAGAATTATTTTATACTTATAATTATTAGATATCTACAAACAAATTAATTTATATGTGGTGTAGTATCCCTATTACTAATTATTTAGGAAAAAATATTATTCCGGATATCGAGAAAAATAAAAATAGAAAATATTTTGATTGGAAAATTATACATTTTTGTGTTAGAAAAAAAAATGGAGATTGAGGCTTGGATCAATATTAGTAGCAGGAGTACTGAAAATACTAAAACTGAAACAAAAAATTATAAAAATGTTGATAAAATTGAAAAGAAAGACCTTTTTTACGGCACAATTTATCAAGAAATAAAAATAAAATAATATACCTTTTGATTGGATGAGAATGAATGAAGAATTACTAAGTCAACCTATATCGAATCTGGAATTTTTGCTTTACCCAAAATTTTTATTTCTTTATAATGAAATATAAAATGAAACTGTGGGTTATACCAATAAATTGAATTTTTTCCAAATTTAATGGAATTTATAATTTTAGCAAAAAGAAAAACATCAATAGAACGAAAAAAGAAAATCCTTTTACAACATCTAGAATATTAAATGAAATAAAATCTATGGAATTAGAGAATAGGAATCAAGTCGAAAAAGAAGTCATAAGTCAAAGAGATTCCGGATCCGATGTTCAAAAAAAATTTGAGTTTGTTATCTCAAAGCACCAAAAAGATATTCAAGAAAATTATATAGGATAAGATATTAAAGGTCGTAGGAAAAAAACAAAACAAGAGTAGTACAGAAGCAGAACTCGATTTCTTCCTTAAAAGATATTTGCTTTTTCAATTGAGATGGGAGGGTTCTTTGAATCAAAAATTGCTCAATAATATCAAAATCTAATGTCTTCTACTTAAATTGACAAATCCCATAGAAATTACAATATCCTAGATTGAAAGAAGAGAAATGAATCTGAATATAATGCTGATTCAGCAAGATTTAACTCTTCCACAATTGATAAAAAGGGGGGATATTTAGTATTGAACCCATTCGTCTGTCTGTAAAGGGGAACGAACAATTTATTTTGTACCAAACCATAGGTATTTCATTGATTCATAAAAGTAAACACCAAAAAAATAAAAAAATAAACATCGACAGTATTGATAAAAAAAATCTAGATGAATGGATTCCAAGGTATAAATTTGATTTACTTATTCCTGAAACTATTTTATCACCTATTCGTCGTAGAAAATGGATAATTCTAATGTGTTTGAATTCAAGTAATAATAATGGTATGTATAGGAATGTAGTATCTTATAACAGGAATCATATACAAAACTGTAGTAAATTTTTTGATGAAAACAAAAATCTTAGGCACGAAAACAATACAGTTATAGTTATAAAGTATAAAGTCTTCCTTTGGCCTAATTATCGACTAGAATATTTAGCCTGTATGAATCGTTATTGATTTGATACTAATAACGGCAGTCGTTTTAGTCTATTAAGAATACATATGTATCCACGATTTAAAATGCATTTATGAAAATTTTATGTAATCACTATTATCTACTAGATAAATAGATGCCTACACGTCTTGGCTTCAATTCTGATATACGATAATAATTTGATGATGTATCAATTCAATTAGATTTATAAAGGAATCACCATAATTGTTTTTAATAAAAAATAAGAAAATGTGTATACTAGTTTAAAAAGCATGCATTATTATTACTGTTTGATAAAATTTCATATTTAGTTATAAGGAAGGTTAAGAATTTATGAATAAAAATGCATTTATATCCTTGATTTCACATGGAAAAAAAAGGAGGAAAATAGGGGATCTGTTGAATTTTAAGTTTTCTGTTTTACCACTAAGATACGAAGAGTTACTTTACATTTGGAATTAGATAAAGAAGATTATTCATCTCATAGAGGTCTACGAAAAATTCTAGGAAAACGTCAATGCCTACTAGTTTATTTATCAAAGAAAAATATAGTACGTTATAAAGAATTAATAAGTGAATTGAACATTAGAGAGCTAAACACCCGTGTTAATTTTAAGAGTTGTTTTTAATTATTTGATTTATTATATTTTGAATTTTGATGAACTTTTTTCAATCCATGTCAAAATAAATTCCAGAAAGAATAATTGGGACAAAACCTATGACTGTACCAACTACAAGAAAAGACCTCATGATAGTTAATGGGCCCTCACCACCCATCCATTCATGGCGTTCTACGACATACTGTTACTTTAGCCGGCGAAGATGCTATTGACTGTGAATCTATATTGGGTTATTTACACAAAGGGATGGAGAAAATTGCTGAAAACCGAACAATTATACAATATCTTCCTTATTGTAACACGTTGCGATTATTTAGCTATTATGTTCACAGAAGCAATAACGGTAAATGGACCCGAGCAATTGGGCAATATTCAACTACCTAAAAGAGCTAGCTATATCAGAGTTATTATGTTGGAGTTAAGTCGTATAGCTTCTCATTTGTTATGGCTCGGCCCTTTTATGGCAGATATTGGGGCGTAAACCCCCTTTTTCTATATTTTCAGAGAAAGAGAATTAGTATATGATTTATTTGAAGCTGCCACCGCTATGAGAATGATGCATAATTTTTTTCATATTGGCGGAATAGCTGCCGATCTACCTTATGGGTGGATAGATAAATGTTTAGACTTTTGTCATTATTTTTTAACAGGACTTGCCGAGTACCAGCAACTGATTACGCGAAATCCTACTTTTTTAGAACGAGTTGAAGGATTTGGCTTTATTTCCGAAGAAGAGGCAATAAACTGGGGCTTATCAGGACCAATGCTACAATCTTCCATAATACAATGGGATCTTCGTAAAGTTGATCATTATGAGTGTTATGATGAATTTGATTGGGACGTCCAATGGCAAAAAGAAGAGGATTCATTAGCTCGGTATTTAGTACGAATAGGTGAAATGGCAGAATCCATAAAAATTATTCAACAAGCTCTAGAAAGAATTCCGGGGGGTCCCTATGAGAATTTGGAAATTTGACGCTTTGATAGGATAAAATATCTTGAATGGAATGATTTTGACTATCAATTCATTAGTAAAATACCGTCTCCTACTTCTGAATTGTCGAAACAAGAACTTTATGTAAAAGCCGAAGCCCCAAAGGGGGAGTTGGGGATTTTTTTTATAGGGGATCAGATTGTTTTTCCTTGGAGATAGAAAATTCACCCACCCGGTTTTTTCAACTTGTAAATTCTTCCTCACTTAGCTAAAAAAATGAAATTGGCTGATATTATGACAATATTAGGTAGCATAGTTATCATTATGGGAGAATTTGATCGTTGAAATGATAATTGATACAACAAAAATACAAAATATCAACTCTTTTTACAGACTGGAATCCTTAAAATGGATTTATGGGACTGTATGAATACTTTTCCCGATTTTGATTCTTGTATTGGGAATCACAATAGGCGTACTAGTAACTGTATGGTTAGAAAGAGAAATATCCGCGGGTATCCAACAACGTATTGGACCTGAATATGTGGGTCTTTTGGGAATTCTTCAAGCTTTAGCAGACGAAACAAAACATATTTTTAAAGAAAACCTTCTTCCATCTAAAGGGGATACACGTTTATTTAGTATCGGACCCTCTATAGCTGTCATATTAATTCTACTAAGTTATTCAGTTATTCCTTTTGGGTATCATCTTGTTCTAGCGGATCTCGGTATTGGTGTTTTTTTATGGATCGCTATTTCAAGTATTGCTCCGATTGAACTTCTTATGTCAGGATATGGATCAAATAATAAATATGCCTTTTTAGGCGGTCTACGGGCTGCTGCTCAATCAATTAGTTATGAAATACCATTAACTCTATGTGTGTTATCAATATCTCTACGTGTGATTCGTTAAGACTTACGTCTTTTTCGACTTCTAAGAAAAAACGTTGAATTTCTACGCAACGTATTAAATGGATCTCCTAATGTTTTATTCACTTATTTTTTTCACATCAAGGGGTGATAAATTAAACCAGATAGTTAGATGAGTGCAAAAAAAAACAAAAAAAAAACAGCTAATAAATTTGCCGTAAAAAAAAATCTCATTTCCTATGTACAGGGGCGAAGCGAAAATAAACATAAGCAGACAAGACTGTTTATCCCCAAGATTAATTAAAAATTATAACTTGAAGCGGGTTAAAAAGTTTTTTATGGAGTTTTTACTCTCAATAAAAACAACCATATTATGATATAGATTGAGTAAAAAGAAGTGGATGATTAGGAACACCAAAGTATACAAAGGATTCGTAATAGAGATTATCTAAATTATTCTAAGTTTACATAAACGAAATACGAATTGAGGCTTTAAATTGGTAGAAATTATGAAGCAGTACTCCCAAAAATTCTGATCCAGAGTATGCTCCTATCCACCCATTAAGTAAATAACTATGAGGAACGAAGTAATCCTTTAACTTTTTTAAGCCTAAAAAAAAGAAAAAAAAAAAGAATAAAAGAAATAAAAAATAGACGAGAAATTTTTAACAAACAAACTATTTTTTTAGATAATACATTCCATATTCATGGAAATGTCATTTTTATTATGGCATAAATCATGAATGAATGCTTAAATATTTTTAAAAAATAAGGTTAAATTTTTATTTTTATTCATATTAAAAGAGTATCTTATTCAAGAATTAAGTTATTACTCAAAAAGTATTTCGTCAGTAAAATGATGAGATCTATTCTGAAGCACTTTTCTATTATCGTAGACAGAATTCCATTGGTTTAATTCCAGAGCTTTCGGTTTATTTTTACTTTTTCTATCCTACAACGATATCCGTAAAGAATATCGAATCAATCCTTAGATTTATTTATCGCTCTCGAGGAGCCGTATGAGGTGAAAATCTCATGTACGGTTCTGTAATAGCGATGATAAGAGTGATCTTATCATCGACTATGATTATCTAACAGTTCAAGTACAGTTGACATAGTTGAGGCGCAGTCAAAATATGGTATTTTAGCATGGAATTTGTGGCGGCAACCTATAAGATTTATTTTTTTTATATAATTTTTTCTCTAGCATAATGCAAGAGATTACCTTTTGATTTACCAGAAGCCGAAGAAGAATTAGTAGCAGGTTATCAAACCGAATATTCAGGTATTAAATTTGTTTTATTTTATGTTGCTTCCTATCTAAATCTGCTAATCTCCTCATTATTTGTAACAGTTTTTTACTGGGTGGTTGGGATTTTTCTATTCCAAATATATTCATTCTTGAGTTTTTTTGAAATACATAAAACGGAAGAAGTCTTTGGAATGACATTTAGTATTTTTATTACATAAATGAAAACGTTTTTGTTCTTGTTCATTCCTATCGCAACAAGATGGACTTTACCTAGACTGAGAATGGACCAATTATTAAATATTGGATTGAAAATTCTTTTACCTATTTCTTTTGGTAATCTATTATTAACAAATTCTTCCCAACTTCTTTCATTATTAAAAAACAATAATATTTGATACTCACTAGAATTATTATTTGTCTAAAAAAAGAGAAAGAAACAAAATCTTATATTTTTTTTTTATATTTACTATATGTTCCCTATGGTTACCGGGTTCATCAATTATGGTCAACAAATAGTACGAGCAGCAAGGTATATAGGTCAAGGTTTTATGATTACCTTATC
Source organism: Silene latifolia (assembly GCF_048544455.1). Taxonomy (NCBI): domain Eukaryota; kingdom Viridiplantae; phylum Streptophyta; class Magnoliopsida; order Caryophyllales; family Caryophyllaceae; genus Silene; species Silene latifolia. Next base: position 50,178,816 of record NC_133538.1, read on the forward strand.
TCATGCCAATCGTTTACTTGTAACTATTCAACATCCTTATGAAAAATTGATAACCTCATAGCGGTTTCGTGGTCGAATACACTTTGAGTTTGATAAATGTATTGCTTGTGAAGTATGTGTTCGTGTATGTCCGATAGATTTACCTGTTGTTGATTAAAAATTAGAAAAAGATATTCGAAAAAAACGATTGCTTAATTACAACATTTATTTCGGAATCTGTATATTTTGTGGTAATTGTGTTGAGTATTGTCCAACAAATTGTTTATCAATGACTGAAGAATACGGGCTTTCTATTTATGATCGTCATGAATTAAATTATAATCGATTTTTTTGTCTGGGTCGTTTACTAATACCAATAACTGATGATTACACAATTCGAACATTTTTGAATTCACCTCAAACAAATTAAAAATCTAGGGATTATAAAAAACTTCCTAATTATTAAAAAACTCAATTTTTAACACTACTTTATTTTATTTTTTAAATACTAAATTAAATAAAAATAGTGAATTTAAATTGAAAAAGCTTTTTTTCTTGGCCAATAATTAGAAAATCTAATGAGCCGCTATTCTATTGATTGGTGAAAATAAAAGTTGGTATTAAAAATATGGTTACTGTAATAGTTTTAAATAGTTGTTATTTTGAACTACTTTAATTAGTTATAAAAAGAAACCGAAAAAATGCAATGGGTCCAAAAATTTTACTCATAAAAAGTCGTACACATTAGGATTTAACAATTAGTAAAGGCACTAATCTTTATTCCTGTTTAATTAAATAAGATCATGAAACATTCTAATTTTTTATCTGTTATTTTTTATTTAATGGATTTACCTGGACCAATACATGATTTTCTTTTAGTCTTTCTGGGAACAGGTCTTATATTAGGGGGTCTAGGAGTAGTATTATTTAACAATACAATTTTTTCTGCCTTGGGGTTGGTTCTTGTTTGTATATCTTTATTTTATATTCTCGCCAATTCACAGTTTGTAGCTTCTGCACAACTCCTTATTTATGTGGGAGCTATAAATGTTTTAATAATATGTAACACCCCCATTTATTCAGGAGCCTTTAACTAGACATTCCCAAATAAATAGGACCGTTACCATCTCGGTTTCCCGAGGTAGTGAATAACAAAGTACAACAATACCAAAGTACTTTAAATTAAAACTTTAATCAATACATGTTTATTACAACTTAACCAACTAAAACTTAACATAAAATAATTACAACTCACAGCGGAAATAAATAAAGTGATATAATTATTCTATGTGATCTAGACTTCAACTATGGTCCAAGTCAAGCTCTCATCCCAATGCTCCCAAGTCAGCTAATATTTAGTACCTGTCAAATTAGCTCCCCGTAAAACGGTTCACCGTAGGTGTTCACGAATACACAGTCAACCGCGAGGTTGAGTAGGAATAAATACTATTAACAAAAACATACGATAAAAAATCTAATTTCCTTTTTCATTGCACAACCCCCTAACAACGTGCTCCTTTCTTTTACTTAGCACACTAATCATCCCGCCAATCCCTGGCCGTGGCAGCCTTAACCCGAAGGTGAGTAAACACACACTACATTACCAAAAGGTAATGTCTGCCTCAACATATAGCTGAGTAATATCCACCAGATGGCCTGCAGACCAATCTGGGGCCTGCCTCGAGTAATCACGATTTAAAATCGTCCGCCAGAATAAATCTGAAATACGTCACCCGAAGGCTCTTACCATGACGTATGCCAATATAACCTTAATAATTTAATCTACATCACCACGAAGGGATGTCTGCCAGTATTAAACTGAATAACCAATGCAATAACAGTAACTCCATCATAACCAATCCAACCAACATATACAATATAACTTCTCCCTTCCAACAATTTCAATGATATCAGCCAACACAATTCTCATATGATCAATTCACTTTAAAATAAATCATCCAACACACATTATCGAGTAAAAGTTGAGTAGGATTTATCCCTACCTGATATATAAGCGATTCCAATTAATGCAAAGAAAATCCTAGTAATTAGCAAAGCGAATCCAATAAGCAATGCTCCTTAACAAATCCGTCACCTAATAATAATATTTATAATTTAATTACTAATTACTCGATTCACTTATTATAAATAAATCAAACTAATTATAAATCTAGTTATATTAATTATATTATTATGTAACTTAATAATAAGTATAAACTCGACTCAAATCAAACCAACTGGGTCCGTGGTCAAACCGTCTAATAATCATCAACAAACAACCATTAAAATAATGTTTAGAATTTCACGTGCCATGACAAACTCCATAATATACCCACGCCAATCATGTAAACAACGCATCCCCACAACCCGTGTACACTAAGCCCAAACGACACACCAACCACCAACCAAGCAACCCACCGAGACACCGTCACTACCTAGCCCACACCACCACAATCGGTCAGCCTAAAAACCTGCCAAGCCACCTGTAAAACTCGTCTTAAGACGAGTGTAACCACCACAATAACACCCCATCTAATACCACCCGTGAGAACACCAAACAAACAACCCACAAAACCCAAACCCGACCACCACCGGGTCTGCCACCATTAAACACCAGATGCCTCCCCTGCTAGCCACCCAACCATGCCTCAAACACTCTCTACAACCGCCTCTAGCAACCACAAACTCACGCCCTAGCAACCCACCACAAACATGACCCATATCGAAAACCAGACACCATATCTACCCGACACCAGACCACCTTTGGCCACCACCGTCATCACCACTTACCAACGGCGGTTCCAAGGGTGGTCCCTCCTTCTCTTGACCCATCAAAAACACCCCATCAACAAGCCAACACCGGCAGCAACAACGGAAGCAGTCTTTACCCTGTTTTAGCGTAAACAATTAAAAGCGGTGAAAGTCGCCACCTTTGACCACCACACGCCACCCTACCATCACCATTAGGACTGACTAACTCCCAGAAACCACCACCCACAACCCTAGGTCAGATAGGTCACGCAAAGTGGGTCAAAATCCGTATAACCACATATTGCATTCCCTCTTCAACCACCCTCGAAAACCCGCCTGAAACCGCCATCTCCCGTCAGTCAACGGTGGTCAAATAAGGTCAACGGTGATCCTTGGCCATCCACGGTCACAACGGTACTTACGGTCTGATCTACGGTTGTCTAGATAACAAGTTATAATATCTCAAAGTATATACATAAGACGGTCGTAAAGAATTATCTTGAGGTGATAATAAAATTAATTCCTTTGCTTTTCTCTTCCTTAATTCTTCTCTTCTTTCTTTTAGATCTCTTCCTTCTTCTTTTATGAATTATGTTCAGATTTATTATGGTATTTATAGGGTAAGATTAAAGAGTATGTGAGGTCAATTAGGAAACTTATTATAATTACCTTTTTACAATTATTATAGGAATTACCATAATAAATTATATTATTATTATTATTAATCTTATCGTAACTAGGATTTCCTCATATAATACTTACTAATTTATTATTGTCATAACTTATTATTATTATTTATATTTATAATTACCTTTATATATTATTATTCCCATATTAATTCCCGATACAAATCCCGATTATAGTCATACCAACTTAATAAGTTTCGGTCCAATAAACAATAACACACGGCCCATATTATATTAGCTAAACCCAATTCTCGACTTGGATACTTAATTTATTATTTAATTAATGTCTTATTATAATTACTATTAGAAATGTCTTTAATTAAATTACATAAATTACTTTCATAAATTATTATCAAAATACGGAGTATTACAGTCTCCCCCCTTAAAATGAACTTCATCCTGAAGTTCGCCCATAACTACTACAATAACATCTATAAGCATCTACACAACTAAGCATCATCCAACTTATGAAAACACAATCATCCATTTACAATTATCAACTATACCAATCTTATCACAAGTTATCACAACAATAACTTAAAACATTCGTAGTATTACATTCCTTCCTCCTAAAAATAAACTTCGTCCTCGAAGTTCGTGATAATAACCAACGGAATTAATTAGACCATTTATCACCAGAACATATAATACACATTGTTACAGAAGATGACAATTATTCTCAGCAGAACATCGATTGATGGCATAATTAATTTTAAATAGCAAAACCACATTGTATAGTATATTTAATCCAATCTTTATTTAAACTTAACTACTGGCGAATACATTTCCAGGGTAATTAATGATCTATAACAAAATATACGCATAAATTTTTAGATTTATTACTTGCACAATTATCTCTTATTAATGACATCTAACTTAGCATGGATGTAATTAATGTAATTATATATATAGGCTTAGGATAACACATTCCGCATATCACTAGACATATTATTCTATTTCACCAAATTTACAACATCAAAATATCAAGGTGAGAGATAAGAAACAATTCTTTAAAAATTTTAGCAGAACTTACATTTTCAAGGATAAGGAAATCATGTTACAACTTCCAAAAATCATGGATAAATAATAATGTAATCACTTCTTGAGAACTTATACTTTTTAGAAAATAAAGAGTGTTGGTAAACCATGAGAAAAAGAATCAAGTAAAAAACTCATAAGGTCAATTTATAATGCATTTTACAATTTATTTGGTCAAAACAGAAATTTCACAGCAACTTATCAGAATCTTAGGTCAACTTGTAAAAATCACTAAATCGACAAGTAGTTTTTAGATGGCAAATTTTACAAAAACATGGCGCAAAAACATCACTGTACAAGAATATTCTGACCACTGTCCACTAAAATATTTATTTCTCCTAAATCGTATGTTATTTGAACGCAAGACCAGTGACATATTGATGCGGGAGCAATATCGAGCTCTAGCGCACTCTTACTTAACGCTGATCCGAGTCCTTATTTTGGCGCTAAAAGAAATGCGAGTTATGTCACAATGATAAGTTGGACATCGAGCTCTAGCTGATCCGAGAAGTGCCGTCCAAGGAGTGCCGCCCAAGGAGAGTGCCGCCCAAGTTAGAGGATGATTTTAGTCTTCCTCACCTAGTTTTCCTCACCTAGTTTTTTCAAAAATCTAGCATATTTTTTCTACATAGTCTTAAATAATGCCTTGGAGCCCAAGCATGCTTAGGAAATTGCCCCTAGCATTTAATGTTGCCTTGGAGCCCAAGCACATCTTTTACTATATAAGGACCAAGCCTCCACATTTGTAATCATCCAATTTTCAGAAATATAAACCCAAGTGTAGAGATTTTCTCTCAAACTTTGAATGCTTGCGAGTGTTCTTGTCTTCCTTGCGAGGTCGGCGCCATATTTCAACCTTGTTTACTGTGTGTTCTTGGTTGAAATATCCTTTGTTTCCCTCCTTGTTCCTGTGTGGTCTTTGTTGGAGATTTCAGTTTTAGTTGAGTTATCTTGCGAGGTTTCTTAGCTAATCCATATCCATTTTACTTTACATTTTCCGCTGCAATTTAAACTCATAAAACACCAAAAATATCACTCACAATACTTTACCAAATCAGGCCTTTTTGTGTCTAACATTCACACCGATTTGGTACCCGGTTTTACATCAAATTGGTTATCAGAGCTTCGCCTCTTGATTTTCCATAAACAAGACGATCCATTGCTAGTGTAAAAAAAAAAAAAAATCTTATTGTTCACGTCTGGTACTGTTCACCCGTGAAAAAAAAAAAAAAACTTACTGTTCACGTCTGGTACTGTTCACCCGTGAGAAAAAAAAAAGATGTCTCATGATGGTTCATATCAAGAACCATGGGAGGAACGTATGGATGACTTAACAAAACGAATGGCACAAATGAATTACAAGATTGATCAGATTTGTAATCATACTCTTAGAAAGAAGGGGAGGAGGCACATTGAAAGTTCAGATTCCGATGAGAGCCATCATTCCATTCCTGAACCAAGGAGGAATAATGATGATGATCGTGGATTAAAACTTGATATCCCGGAGTTTGAAGGGGAACTTGATGCTGAAAAATTCCTAGATTGGGTGAGACAAGCGGAGAGAGTCTTTGAATATAAAGGCTATGATGAACACAAGCAATTCAAGGTTGCTACCTTGAAAATGACCAAGTATGCATCCTTGTGGTATGAGAACCTTAAGAAACAAAGAAGGCGTGAAAGAAAGAGTAAGATTGAGACTTGGAATAAGTTGAAAAAGCACTTGAAAAAACGCTTCATGCTAAGAGACTATGAACAAGAGCAGTACTTGATGCTTACATCTCTTTCTCAAGGTAATTTAAGTGTGACCGATTACATTAAGGAGTTTGAAAGACTAATTATGGTGTGTGACCTTGAGGAACGGGAGGAGATGCAAATTGCTCGATTCATTAAGGGTTTGAGTCCTTCATTGGCCCAACGAGTTGAAGTTCAGAATTTCCTTGATTTTAATAATGTGTGTAAGCTTGCTCTTAAGTTTGAAAAGCAGGACAAAGGAAAGAAACCCTTGGTTGCTCGTGATGGTTCTAAGGGCGTTAATCCTTTTTATAAGTCAAGCGCTACATCATCGTCTAGTAAGGAAGCCAAAAAGGAAGAACCCAAAGACAAGGGCAAAGGAGTTGCTACTGATTTTAAAAATATGGGTGCTAGGAGATGCTTTAAGTGCCAAGGTTATGGACACATCGCTAACGAATGTCCCCAAAAGAGAGCGCTTACTCTTCAAGAGTTAGGTGAGATTACCCCATGTTTCGTGGTGACAAATGAGACGGAGGTCAATTCTGTCCAGAACGATGAAGATGAAGAACATGATGAGGTTCACACTCATATTGTCGAATCATCATATGACACTTATAAGGAGATGTTTGTGGTGAGAAACTTGCATATTCAATCCACACCGATTGAAAAGGAGCAACGTGAGCAGATTTTCCATGCTCGTTGTAAAGTGCATGGTAAGACTTGCAATTTGATTATTGATAGTGGGTCTTGCACAAATGCGGTTGCTACTGAATTGGTGGATTCCTTTAAGCTTGAGACTCGTAATCACCATAAACCATATATGCTGCATTGGTTGAATGAAAACAGTGGGATTAAAGTCAAGAAACAAGCTTTGCTTTCATTTGTTATGGGTCCCTATGAAGATGAAGTATGGTGTGACGTGTTACCCATGAGTGCGTGTCATATTCTATTGGGACGACCATGGCAGTTTGATAGAGAAGTTGTTCATCAAGGAAGGGATAACATTTACATTGTTAGTAAGGGTAAAAACAGATTCCACTTGAAACCCTTGTCACCTAACAAAGTAAAGAAGAAAAATGAGAATTTGTTTATGAATGCTAAAGAATTTGTTGAAGCATTAGAACAAGGGGAACAAGCTTATGTTCTTATGGTTCGAGATGTGGAAGAAGGAATTGGAGTTCATGACGAGACTGTCCAAATGTTGTTGAATGAGTTTGGTGATGTGTTCCCGGAAGAGTTGCCACTTGGATTACCTCCTAAGCGTGGCATAGAGCACCAAATTGATCTTATTCCAGGAGCTACACTTCCAAACAAACCAGCCTATCGATGCAATCCAGAAGAGGCTAAAGAGTTGCAAAGACAAGTGCAAGAGTTGATTGATCGAGGCTATGTGCAAGAGAGTCTTAGTCCTTGTGCCGTACCTGCTCTTTTGGTACCCAAGAAGGATGGGACATGGCGTATGTGTATTGATAGCCGAGCAGTGAACAATATTACAATCAAGTATCGCTTTCCTATGCCGAGGCTAGATGATATGCTTGATGAGTTGAATGGAGCTCGTGTGTTCTCGAAAATTGATCTTCGAAGTGGTTATCATCAAATGAGGATTCGAGAAGGTGACGAATGGAAAACAGCCTTCAAAACAAAGCAAGGGTTGTATGAGTGGCTTGTTATGCCATTTGGGTTATGCAATGCTCCTAGTTCTTTTATGCGGCTGATGAATGAGGTCCTAAGGCCATTTCTTAATAAGTTTGTTGTCGTTTATCTTGATGACATTCTTATTTACAGCAAAAATAAGGAGCAACACCTGGAACATTTGAGAAAGGTATTTGAGAAGTTAAGAGAACAGAAACTTTATGGAAAGCTCGAGAAATGCATGTTCATGGTGCCTAGTGTGACCTTTCTTGGTTACATCGTTGGAGAAGAAGGGGTGAGCGTTGATCCTTCAAAGGTGGAAGCAATCCAATCGTGGCCTATTCCTAAAACAACTACTGAAGTTAGAAGTTTTCATGGATTGTCTTCATTTTATCGAAGGTTCATTTAGAATTTTAGCTCTATTGTTGCACCTATCACAGAGCTAACAAAGAAAGGAGAGTTTGTGTGGAATCCAAGTGCACAAAAGGCATTTGATGAGATCAAAGATAAGTTGTGTTCAGCACCTATTCTAGCTTTGCCCAACTTTGACAAATTGTTCGAAGTTGAATGCGACGCTAGCGGAGTTGGAGTTGGAGCTGTTCTAATCCAAGAGAAATGGCCTATTGCATTCTTTAGTGAGAAATTGGGTGGAGCAAGGCTGAAGTATTCCACCTATGACAAAGAGTTCTACGCGATTGTGCGAGCACTGGATCATTGGGCTCATTATCTTCGCCAAAACCATTTGTTCTCGCATTCGATCACGAGGCTCTAAAGCACATTCATGGGCAAAAAAAGTTGAATGCAAGACATGCCAGATGGGTAGAGTTCCTACAATCCTTTACCTTTTCTTCAAAGTATAAAATGGGAAACTCTAATGTTGTGGCAGATGCGCTTTCAAGGAGGCATTGTTTGCTTGTTGCACTTGATGCGAGGTTACTTGGATTTGAGCAATTGAAAGAATTATACAAAGATGATCCTGATTTTTCAAATGAACTTATTAGTCCTACTAATTTGTTCTCGGTGCAAGAAGGATATTTGTTCAAAGGAAACAAGCTTTGTATTCCTAAGAGCTCAATTCGAGAGCTATTGGTTAGAGAAGCGCATGGAGGAGCGTTGGCTGGACACTTTGGCGTCAATAAGACTTATGATATCCTTGGAGAGCACTTCTATTGGCCTAAGATGCTCAAGGATGTGCAAGATGTGATAGCAAGGTGTGCTACATGCCAAATATCGAAAAGTTCATTCACTAAAGGGCTTTACACTCCCTTACCCGTCCCTACACAACCATGGAACGAGGTAAGCATGGATTTTATTGTTGGGTTGCCGCGAACTCAAAGAGGTAAAGATTCAATCATGGTGGTGGTTGATCGATTCTCAAAAATGGCTCATTTCATACCATGTCACAAAACCGATGATGCTTCTAAGGTTCTTTGAGTTGTATTACAAGGAAGTTGTTCGTCTACATGGCATTCCTAAAACTATTGTTTTCGATCGAGACACTAAGTTTTTAAGCTACTTTTGGAAGACGTTGTGGCGTTTGGTTGGTACTAAGTCATTATTTAGTACTTCCACCATCCCCAAACCGATGGTCAAACGGAGGTGACAAATCGAACTCTTGGAAGTTTGTTACGAGGTTTAGTGAGTAAGAGCACAAAGGATTGGGATGTGAAGTTGGCACATGCTGAGTTTGCCTATAATCGTACACCGTCTATGACTACTGGCCGTGCACCATTCGAGATCTTTTATGGGATAAATCCTTATCTCCCTATTGATCTTATTCCTATTCCAAAGAAGGAGACGGTAAGTTTTGAAGCTAAGGAAAGACAAGCTGCATTCTTGCGTACTTGTGAGCAAATCAAAGCTCAAATTGAGAAGGCTAATGCAAGATACAAGGAGAAAGATAATAAGCATCGTAAACAAATTACATTCAAGGTGGGAGATCTTGTTTGGTTACATCTTCGCAAGGAGAGGTTTCCCTCTAAACGAAAGAACAAGTTAATGCCAAGGGCCGATGGTCCATTTCGAGTGCTTGAACGCTACGGTGAAAGTGCTTACAAAATTGAACTCCCTGATTAATATGGTGGTGTAAGTGCTACTTTCAATATTGGTGATTTATCTCCATACTTGGATGATGAAAATTTGAGGACAAATTCTTTTGAAGAAGGAGAGAATGATGCGGGAGCAATATCGAGCTCTAGCGCACTCTTACTTAACGCTGATCCGAGTCCTTATTTTGGCGCTAAAAGAAATGCGAGTTATGTCACAATGATAAGTTGGACATCGAGCTCTAGCTGATCCGAGAAGTGCCGTCCAAGGAGTGCCGCCCAAGGAGAGTGCCGCCCAAGTTAGAGGATGATTTTAGTCTTCCTCACCTAGTTTTCCTCACCTAGTTTTTTCAAAAATCTAGCATATTTTTTCTACATAGTCTTAAATAATGCCTTAGAGCCCAAGCATGCTTAGGAAATTGCCCCTAGCATTTAATGTTGCCTTGGAGCCCAAGCACATCTTTTACTATATAAGGACCAAGCCTCCACATTTGTAATCATCCAATTTTCAGAAATATAAACCCAAGTGTAGAGATTTTCTCTCAAACTTTGAATGCTTGCGAGTGTTCTTGTCTTCCTTGCGAGGTCGGCGCCATATTTCAACCTTGTTTACTGTGTGTTCTTGGTTGAAATATCCTTTGTTTCCCTCCTTGTTCCTGTGTGGTCTTGGTTGGAGATTTCAGTTTTAGTTGAGTTATCTTGCGAGGTTTCTTAGCTAATCCATATCCATTTTACTTTACATTTTCCGCTGCAATTTAAACTCATAAAACACCAAAAATATCACTCACAATACTTTACCAAATCAGGCCTTTTTGTGTCTAACATTCACACCGATTTGGTACCCGGGTTTACATCACATATGAAACTTAATTCGTAAGGCTATCACACATAAAAATCTCGTATAAAAATTTTAATCATGCATTAAATGGCAGCCAAAACAATCAAGGGTAAAAATCTTGTAAAATCAACCAAAATCACATTCTTCACAATTCCACACAATAATTAATATTTCACATACTTAACCTTATTCACTCCTTCCACATGCATGCCCACATACTTCCTCATATCAAGATCCTTAAAACAACGCTTAAAATCATATCACATTCTATCACCTTAAAAGCAAGGTTATGTTCCCGTAACCGCCATCATCAACAAAACCAATAGTCAACCAAGGTAACCAAAAACTCCTAAGACAAAATAACAACGTTCATTTTAATTTCCCCACACTGTAACATCTCTCAAGGAATCCGGTTCGAAACTGGAAGGGCCAGAAAATTGGTGTGAGGGGCCCCCTAACTCATCCCAAGCCTTAAGTGGGCTCCTATCAGTTTCTTCCCGGGTTCATTTTATTAGACACATCCTAATTTATTATTATATTCATTGGTTAGGCCTGAGGATCGTTTTGCTCTGATACCACTTTGTAACACCCCCATTTATTCAGGAGCCTTTAGCTAGACATTCCCAAATAAATAGGACTGTTACCATCTGGGTTTCCTGAGGTAGTGAATAACAAAGTACAACAATACCAAAGTACTTTAAATTAAAACTTTAATGAATACATGTTTATTACAACTTAACCAACTAAAACTTAACATAAAATAATTACAACTCGCAGCGGAAATAAATAAAGTGATATAATTATTCTATGTGATCTAGACTTCAACTATGGTCCAAGTAAAGCTCTCATCCCAATGCTCCCAAGTCAGCTAATCTTTAGTACCTGTCAAATCTGCTCCCCATAAAATGGTTCACCGCAGGTGTTCACGAATACACAGTCAACCGCGAGGTTGAGTAGGAATAAATACTAACAACAAAAACATATGATAAAAAATCCAATTTCCTTTTGCATTGCACAACCCCCTGACAACGTTCACCTTTCTTTTACTTAGCACACTAATCATCCCGCCAATCCCTGGCCGGGGCAGCCTCAATCCGAAGGTGAGTAAACACGCACTACATTACCAAAATTTAATGTCTGGCTCAACATATAGTTGAGTAGTATCCACCAGATGGTCTGCAGACCAATTTGGGCCTGCCTCGAGTAATCACGATTTAAAATCGTCCGCCAGAATAAATCTGAAATACGTCACCCGAAGGCTCTTACCATGACGTCTTCCAATATAACCTCAATAATAATCTACATCACCACGAAGGGATGTCTGCCAATATTAAACTAAATAACCAATGCAATAACAGTAACTCCATCATAACCAATCCAACCAACATATACAATATAACTTCTCACTTCCAACAATTTCAATGATATCAACCAACACAATTCTCATATGATCAATTCAATTTAATATAAATCATCCAACAAACATTATCGAGTAAAAGTTGAGTAGGATTTATCCCTACCTGATAGATAAGCGATTCCAATTAATGCAAAGCAAATCCAAGTAATTAGCAAAGCGAATCCAATAAGCAATGCTCCTTAACAAATCCGTCACCTAATAATAATATTTATAATTTAATTACTAATTACTCGATTCACTTATTATAAATAAATTAAACTAATTATAAAACTAGTTATATTAATTATTATTATGTAACTTAATAATAAGTATAAACTCGACTCAAATCAAACCAACCGGGTCCGTGGTCAAACCGTCTAATAATCATCAACAAACAACCATTAAAATAATGTTTAGAATTTGACGTGCCATGACAAACTCCATAATATACCCACGTCAATCATGTAAACAACGCATCCCCACAACCCGTGTACACTAAGCCCAAACGCCACACCAACCACCAACCGAGCAACCCACCGAGGCACCGCCACCACCGAGGCACCGCCACCACCGAGGCACCGCCACCACCACAATCGGTCAGCCTAAAAACCTGCCAAGCCACCTGTAAAACTCGTCTTAAGACGAGTGTAACCACCATAATAACACCCGTGAGAACACCAAACAAACAACCCACAAAACCCAAACCCGACAACCATCGGGTCTGCCACCATTAAACACCAGGTGCCTCCCCTGCCAGCCACCCAACCATGCCCCAAACACTGTCTACAACCGCCTCTAGCAGCCACAAACTACGCCCTAGCAACCTACCACAAACATGACCCATACCGAAAACCCGACACCATATCTACGCGACACCAGACCACCTCTGGCCACCACCGTCATCACCACTTACCAACGGCGGTTCCAAGGATGGTCCCTCCTCCTCTCGACCCATCAACAACACCCCATCCACAAGCCAACACCGGCAGCAACAACACAAGCAGTCCTTACCCTGTTTTCGCGTAAAGATTTAAAAGCGGTGAAAGTCGCCACCTTTTACCTCCACACGCCACCCTACCATCACCATTAGGACCGACTAACACCCAGAAACCACCACCCACAACCCCATGTCAGATAGGTCACGCTAAGTGGGTCAAAATCCGTATAACCACATATTGCATACCCTCTTCAACCACCCTCGAAAACCCGCCTGAAACCGCCATCTCCCGTCAGTCAACGGTGGTCAAATAAGGTCAACGGTGATCCTTGGTCATCCACGGTCACAATGGTACTTACGGCCCGATCTACGGTGGTCTAGATAACAAGTTATAATATCGCAAAGTATATACATAAGACGGTCTTAAAGAATTACCTTGAGGCGATAATAAAATTAATTCCTTTGCTTTTCTCTTCCTTAATTCTTCTCTTCTTTCTTTTAGATCTCTTCCTTCTTCTTTTATGAATTATTTTCAGATTTATTATGGTATTTATAGGGTAAGATTAAAGAGTATGTGAGGTCAATTAGGAAACTTATGATAATTACCTTTTTACAATTATTATAGGAATTACCATTATAAATTATATTATTATTATTATTATTATTATTATTATTATTATTATTAATCTAATCGTAACTAGAATTTCCTCATATAATACTTAATAATTTATTATTGTCATACTTATTAATATTATTTATAATTATAATTACCTTTTTATATTATTATTCCCATATTAATTCCTGGTACAAATCCCGATTATAGTCATACCAACTTAATAAGTTTCGGTCCAATAAACAATAACACACGGCCCATATTATATTAGCTAAACCCAATTCCCGACTTGGATACTTAATTTATTATTTAATTAATATCTTATTATAATTACTATTAGAAATGTCTTTAATTAAATTACATAAATTACTTTCATAAATTATTATCAAAATACGGAGTATTACAGTCTCCCCTCTTAAAATGAACTTCGTCCCAAAGTTCGCCCATAACTACTACAGTAACATCTATAAGCATCCACACAACTAAGCACCATCCAACTTATGAAAACACAATCATCCATTTACAATTATCAACTATACCAATCTTATCACAAGTTATCACAACAATAACTTAAAACATTCGTAGTATTACATAATATTTGCTGTAATGTTTATGAATGGGTTAGAATATGACAAAAATTTACGTCGTTGGACTGTTGGGATAGCATTACTTCGTTGATTTGTACAAGTCTCTTTTTTCATTAATTATTATTACTTTAAATACCTCATGGTATGGTATTATTTGTACTACAAAATCAAGCCAGATTCTAGAATAAGATTTAATAACTACTAGTCAACAAATCAGAATTCATTTATCAACAGATTTTTTTCTTCCCTTTGAACTCATTTCAATAATTCTTTTAGTTGCTTTAATAGGCACAATTGCTATCGCGCGTCAATAATTCATTTTTAAAGGTAGCAATAAAAAAGAGTATTTTATCATATCCATCATATACATTTACATTAAATTCTATTCGGATTCATTTATAAACTTTTAGTTTGATTTCCTATTACCAGCATCTTTTTTTGCTTTAAATTTTGTCAATTTTCTTTGAACTTATGGTATTCTTGTCAATCAAATGGGTTTAATTGTTGTTCAGATTGAAATGCATTAAATCTAAATTTATATTGATAAGGAGTTGATCAATGATGCTCGAACATGTACTTGCTTTGAGTGCTTATTTATTTTCTATCGGAATCTATGGATTAGTCATGAGTCGAAATTTAGTTCGGGCTCTGATGTGTCTGGAACTTATATTGAATGCAGTTAATCTAAATTTTCTAACATTTTCTAATTTTTTTGATAGCCGCCAATTAAAGAAAATATTTTCTCATTTTTTTATAGCTATTGCAGCCGCTAAAGCAGCAATTGGGCTTGTAATTGTTTCTTCAATTTATCGTAACAGAAAATCAACTCGTATCAATCAATTGAATTTATTGAAAAAATATTCTTTTTTTATTCTTTATATTATTTTTTCTAAATAGTATTATTATATTCTATATAAATATATTTTTTAATTTAAAGTTCCATTTAAATTATTAAGTATCGAACTTTAAGGTAAAAAATAAATTTCAAATGTAAGAAGTCAAAGTATTTTGGACCCGTTTTCCATTTATTTTTTAGTAAGTCGTCAATCAAAGCGAGAAGTTAATATCTTCAAAAAATTCTGGTAAATCGTTGATTCGTCTGGTATTTTAATATGTACTTCATTTACTTTACTATAACTAGATCGAAAATTAAACTTAATGAAATTAAAAAAATTAAATATCCTATGTCACACTCAGTAAAGATTTATTATACATGTATAGGGTGTACTCAATGTGTTCGAGCTTGCCCCACAGATGTATTAGAAATGATACTTTGGGGCGGATGTGAGGTTAAACAAATAGCTTCTGCCCCAAGAACTGAGGACTGTGTTGGTTGTAAGAGATGTGAATCCGCTTGTCCAACAAATTGTTTAAGTGTTCGGGTTTATTTATGGCATGAAACAACGCGGAGTATGGGTCTAGCTTATTGATACATCCCTAAAAATTGCATTTGAATCCATTTATTCAATTTGGATTTTTTACTAAAAAAACCCGCACCCGAAAAGAGATTTCTTTTCGGGTGCGGGGTTTTTTTGGCCCAAGTGTATCTTGTCTTTACCACGAATTCTTTTCCTTGGTTGACAAGAATTGCCATTTTACCCATATTTGCAGGTTATTTAATGTTAATTCTCCCTTATAGAGGAAATAAGGCAACTCGGTGGTATACAATAGGCATATCTACTCTAGAGCTACTTCTAACAACCTATGCGTTTTGTTATCATTTCCAACCGGGCGACCAATTAATCCAACTGGACGAAGATTATAAATGAATCAACTTTTTTGATTTCCAATGGAAATTAGGAATAGATGGACTTTCGATGGGACCCATTTTACTGACGGGATTAATCACTACTTTAGCGACTTTTCCAGTTACTCGGGATTCCCGATTATTCCACTTTCTGATGTTAGCAATGTACAGTGGTCAAATGGGCTCATTTTCATCCCGAGATCTTTTACTTTTTTTCATAATGTGGGAATTAGAATTAATTCCTGTTTATCTACTTTTATTCATGTGGGGAGGAAAGAAACGTCTCTATTCAGCTACTAAATTTATTTTGTATACGACCGGGAGTTCTATTTTTCTATTAATGGGAGTTTTAGGTGTTGGTTTATATGGTTCTATTGAACCTACCTTAAATTTGGAAACATTAGTTAATCAATCGTATCCCCTGGCATTAGAAATAATATTCTATATTGGATTTTTTATTGCTTTTGCTGTAAAATTACCAATTATACCTTTACATACATGGTTACCAGATACCCATGGGGAAGCTCATTACAGTACTTGTATGCTTCTATCAGGAATCTTATTAAAAATTGGAGCGTATGGGTTGGTTCGGATGAATATGGAATTATTATCTCATGCTCATTCGATATTTTCGTCTTGGTTGATAATAATAGGCACAGTGCAAATAATCTATACAGCTTTAACATCTCTTGGATAACGCAATTTTAAAAAAGAATAGCCTATTCCTCTGTATCTCACATGGGTTTTATAATTATAGAAATTAGTTCTATAACTGAAACGGGACTTAACGAAGCCATTCTACAAATCATTTCTTATGGATTTATTGGTGCTGCACTTTTTTTCTTAGCGGGAACTAGTTACGATCGAACACGTCTTCTTTATCTCGACGAAATGGGCGGAATAGCTATTCCAATGCCACAAAATTTTACACTATTTAGTAGTTTTTCCATGGCATCCCTTACATTACCGAGCATGAGTGTTTTCATTGCCGAATTAATAGTCTTTTTTGGAATAATTACAAGCTAAAAATTACTTTTAGTACCAAAGATACTAATTTCTTTTGGAATGGCAATTGGAATGATATTAACTCCTATTTATTCATTATCTATGTTACGTCAAATTTTTTATGGATATAAGTTATTTAATGTTACAAACTCTTATTTTTTGATTCTGGTCCACGAGATTTTTTTTCCCGACTTCTATCTTTCTACCTGTACTAAGTGTTGACGTTTACCCGGATTTCCTTCTTTCATTATCCGCTGAGAAGGTAGAAGCTATTTTATAAAACTTTTTTCTAGATAAGTTTCATTTAATGAAATGAAAAGGTAGTCGTTTTTCTCTTTCTATTTGTATACTTATAATAAGAACGATTGAATTAGAATTATAATTCGGGCATTTTACACATTTGTGAGAACCATCTTAATGGTTCTCACTTGTTTATAAGTTGATAAGAAACACCTTCGCCTATGTTTGTCTTTGTAAAGTCTTTTCTTCAATTAAATTTAATTTAGAATGAACCATAACTATGTAGCCCTATTCCTAAGAGATTGACTCCAAAATAGCATATCCAAATTATAAGAAAGCCTATAAAAGCTACAATTGCAGAATTTTCGCCCTGAAAATTTTTCTTTGTTCTAATATGTAAATAAATTGCAAATACAGTCCAAGTAATAAATGCCCAAGTTTCCTTTGGATCCCATTTCCAATATGAGCCTCACGCCTTATTTGCCCATACTGCTCCTGAAAGAATACCTATGGTTAAAAGGATAAACCCTAAACTAATAACACGATAACTTCAATGTAAGCCACCAGTTCAGATAGTATCTTGTCCCCATTACTTAGAAAAAGTAAGCCACCGTTTCAGGTACAAGATACTATCATTACCGCCTGGACAATTAGACATCCAACCCGTAATCGCAACGACCCAATTGCAAGAGCGGAGCTCTACCAACTGAGCTATATTCCCATGAGCCAAGTGGAGCATGCATGAAGGAGTCAGACGCTTCTTCTATTATTCTTTTCCCTGGCGATGCTGGGCCATCTTGGACTTGAACCAGAGACCTCGCCCGTGAAGTAAATCATCGCACCTACTGTCCAATCAATTTGGGGAGAACCAATAGATTCCTTTTCGGGAGCGATTCATCCTTCCCGAATGCAGCATACAACTCTCCGTTGTACTGCGCTTTCCAAGTGTACTTGTTCCCCCCTTCTTCCTTCTTACCATGGCAAGTCGTTGTGAAATAACTCCAATGAGAAGAAAAAATAAGGCATTAAAAGACCCTCTTGGCCCAACCCTAGACACTCTAAGATCCTTTTTCAAACTTGCTCCCATTTCGAGTCAAGAGATAGATAAACAGACACATCCCATTCCACTGATCGGGGGGGCGTTCGCCGTGACTGAGGGGATCGAAGTCCAAGAAGTGAGTTATTTATACCAAGCATTGTTCTTACAGATAGATCCGATCTCCTGGTCCCTCCATAAAGGAAAAAGAATTTCACGTTATTTCTTTCGGGAAGGGACGATTAGGGAAATCCTATTGATTGCAGCTTTCTCCAGACCTCTGGCAAAGCATGAAAAAAAAGGCTCGAATGGTATGATCCTTCCGTCACCCCATTCATTCTGGGGTGATCTCCTAGTTCTTGGTCTGTGAAGATGCGTTGTTAGATGCTCCATTTCCATTGATGCCGAACATAAACCTGTGCTCGAGAGATAGCTGTACAAACACTGATAAGGGATATATAGATTCTCGAGAAGAGAGGAGCCGTAGTGGTCCCCCCGGACCGCCCGGATCCCACAAGTGAATCAAAAGTTGGATCTACATTGGATCTCACCTGAATCGCCCCATCAATCATCCTGAGGAGAAGTTTGGTTTCAAACCCCGGTTCGAACAAGAAGAGTACGCCATGCTAATGTGCCTTGGATTATCCACATCTCAAGGTCAGGCGCTGATAGGCAAATTGAACTATCCATGTGGTTGAGAGCCCTCACAACCCAGGCACAATGACGCAATTATTAGTGGCGCGCTCTACCACTGAACTAATAGCCCGTTATGCGAACCCCTGGACGGAGGCCCGCAATGCAAAAAGCAAGAGAAATCCCATCCCTCTCTTTCCTTTTTTCCCCCCATGTCGCCACACAGGGGGACATGGGGACGTAAAAAGGGGATCCTATCAACTTGTTTTGTTCCAACCTAGGATAATAAACCCATAAGCTTAGTCTTACTTCACCACCGAGAAACGAAAGAAGACTTCCATCTCTAAGTTTAACTCAGACGTAGCTTGCTTCTTTTAGTGTGTGAATACGTGTCAAACCAAAATATCCAAGAAGCATTAGTTCTCCCTGAAAAGGAGGTGATCCAGCCGCACCTTCTAGTACGGCTACCTTGTTACGACTTCAGTCCAGTCACTAGCTCTGCCTTCGGCATCCCCCTCATTGAGGTTAAGGTAACGACTTCCGGCATGACCATCTCCCATCGTGTGAGGGGCGGTGTGTACAAGGCCGGGGACCGAATTCACCGCCGTATGGCTGACTGGCGAATATTAGTGATTCCGGCATCATGCAGGCGAGTTGCAGCATGCAATCCGAACTGAGGACGGGTATTTGGGGTTAGCTCACCCTCGCGGGATCGCGACCCTTTGTCTCGGCCATTATAGCATGTGTGTCGCCCAGGGCATAAGGGGCATGATGACTTGACGTCATCCTCACCTTCCTCCGGCTTATTACCGGCAGTCTATTTAAAGTTCCAAACTCAACGTTGGAAACTAAACACGAGAGTTGTGCTCGTTGAGGGACTTAACCCAACACCTTACAGCACGAGCTGACGACAGCCATACACCACCTGTGTCCGCGTTTCCGAAGGTACCTCTTTCTACAAGAGGATTTGCGGCATGTCAAGACCTGGTATGGTTCTTCGCTTTGCATCGAATTAAACCACATGCTCCACTGTTTGTGCGGGCCCCCATCAATTCCTTTGAGTTTCATTCTTGCGAACGTACTCCCCAGGCGGGATACTTAATGCATTACCCAAAACACCGCACGGGTCGATACGTACAGCGCCTAGTATCCATCATTTACGGCTAGGAGTAATGGGGTATTGTGGACATGGGCCACCCACGCCACGTGCACCCGCGCATTTGTTTCTAGGCGGCGACACTTCTCCCACGGAACCTTGGTTTGCCAAAGCATATCATGCGTCGTTACCGATTGGTGAGGCATTGAAATCAGTGAAAGGTTGAATAAGCCTGCATTTGTGGAGTCGCCAAAAATTTGTTTGGAAAATTGGAACCGTTCGCATACCTCGTGCCATGTGAAGACACAAAGTAATGACATGAACACTAAGAAATTAGTTACCCTTAGCTTTCTATGTCTAGAATGACTCTCGAAGATGCCAATGGACACAGATGTCCAAACATAACTGGAGTAAGGGGTGAGGGTACGTATTAGGAAGCTCTTTAATTTGAACACCTAATCCCGCCCGACTCGATAGCGGCCTCTACTAACGATTTGGGAAGTTGTTCATATTTGATATGTCGTCGATGTAATGCATGCAATGCAACAAACACAAATTAATCCTAGCATGTGAGATTATGCTATGTCGGTGAACATGTAATTTAGCAAACAATGTGGGTCGAAGTTGGAAGTTAGATTAATTACATGTGAAAACCAAGTAAATAAATCAAACAAGGGCAATAAATAAATAAACCATAATAAATTACAATTGAATTACAATGGATAATTGAATTTACGTCACAAGTACGCTTGAAAAAGGGATTTGAAAATAAAATAAAAGAAATAAAAGAATTTAAGGAATTGAAAGAATTGAAATATGAAAATATGTCGAATTAGTAGTGATAATAAGGATAATAGTCGATTAAAAGCTAATTAGAATGCCTATGTCAAAACAAGACGAGTTCAGAGGCAGAAACCACCTCAGAATAAGTGCAGCATCTGCTGCGTCCCTTAGAAGAGGCGCACCAGTTCATGCGACTGTTCTTAAGTTGGTTTCTGACTGTGAAAATCATACTCATTAATTGTTATCGTTGGTTGTTTGATTAGGATATATTACTGATATATAACTCGAACGAAGGTGATTTAGTCAGATTACATGCATCAAGAACCGTCATAAAATGATAAAATTGGATTGAAACGAACTATTACAGGTTAGATATTATTTACGATGTCGAAAGCGGGTTTATATACAAACTTGAAGTTAGAGGAAACAAATTAAGAATTGATGAAGAAAACAGAATTAAAACATATATCAAAGACGAATTCGAGGGACTTGATATGAACGAATCGAGCCTCTTAAATCTGGGTTTGAATAAGATGACGAAAACCCGCAAATATCGAATTATAAGGGATTGAAGTCGGAATTATTAAAAGGTTTTATTGAAAACGAATTATAAACTGGAAAATATAAGAATTTGGAAGAAATAAGAAAATAAAAACAAGAAAAGACTTCGAACAAAACAACGAAGAAACACAAGGAAGAAGAAGAAGAGCAACATTGGCTAAGCAGCCTCTGGCAGAGGCGCAGCAAGTGCTGCGACTGTTCCAGAAGACGCAACAATTGTTGCGTCTCTTCTCGACAGTGTCTCTCTATTGATTCGTTAAAAGGGTTTAAAATTATGTTTTTGAATACGGTTTTCGGCGTACTTATGATATAAACTCGTACATTAATTACAATAAAATAAAATACATTAATTAAAATTGGGATTTTACACCCTCAGACTTACATGTTAGCGTCGCGAGATTTAACTGTTAGGTTTATTTACCTCCTATTAGACTCCTCTAATAATGAACTAATTAACTTCTTAATTATTTGTTCTTTAGATCTAGTGCATGCATAACAAAATGAAAGATTTATAAGAAAAACAATGTCCCTTACATTGCTATATGGTTCAAAATATAGGGCACAAGTAAGGTCCCCTTCCTTCACTTGTTCTTGAGCTTAATGTGATGGATGATCCTCCAAGATCCCAAGTATAGAAATCCTCCTTAGATTGCACCCAAGACTTACTCTTAAACTAGTATACTAATTAACTAGATTATTATACTAGTACCCTTAAAATGATTCTAGTATTATTACTATTACTACACTAGTAATGTTATTGTGATATTAGAATGGATGAACAAATGCTTGTGAATCTCATAAAACTTGTTTAGAGAAAAATAGAGAGAAGGAGTATATTTTGCATGTATGAGATGTGAATGAATTAGTAGTACCATAAGAGACCAAAATTCTCTATAAAGAGAAATGGAAAACCGGTGGGAGGGGTCAAGGAGAACAAAACAAAAGATGGAATCTCCTTTCCCTTTTTCTCTTATCAATAACTTAGGTGTGTAAGGCTATATTAGGGTAGGTACAATTATTTATATTTTATCACATAATATAAAATAATCACAACCCATTTACACACCTTCCTTTCGGTCCATACACCATAAAATGGACTACCATTTTATTTTGTCAATTTGTCATTTGTCACACAATATGTCACATGTAGTCTTTTACATGTTATTAATTAATTTAATGCATATTTATCACATAAATATCATTTTACAAATTAATTAAATTACATAATAAATTGACTAGTGATACTTGATCATATAAATAAAATGGGTCATAAAATTATAATTCACAAAATCTTGTAATTATAATTAACCATTCATTCTAATCTTTATTGTTTCTCAAACAATAAGCAATTTTAGTAATATATCATTTTTCTCACCAAAATAAACCTTATTTAATCCCATTACAATAAGATATCAATATTCTCTCTCACAAGTATATTGTTCACTTTTAAGGAATTGATTACCTTGTATTGACATACAATTAATCAATTTATCCATTAAGGGAATTGTCCTTTAGGTGTGACCTTAAGGGATCAACTGACCACCATCGTCCCACGACATTAATGTCAAACTCTAGTCAGCCAATCATTACCGATTAATGACGATCAGTTGATTATATAATAAATCATCCCTCACGTATTCTTTATATGATATTTAATTATGATATTAAATCATATGATCGCACTATTGTTGAGGACACATTTTCCAACAATCTCCCACTTGTCCGAGACAAGTGTGCGTCACCAATTCTCCTGTGCTATTACAATCTGCCACTCAATGCATGGTGTCTTACAGGTCGTACTTACATTTGATCATATCTTGAGTGTTTTTCTCGATCTGGAGAATAACTGTCTGACCGGAATTATCTATCATAGATACCTTCCGAGCGTGGCCACGCATTTCCAGTTAACTACTCCTCGAGTGGCCTTGATATTTCAAACAACCCAGACAAGGGGTGGACAATTCCTATCGCCCTATTCCTTCGTTCGTACACCATCATAACCCAAAATATACCCAGTTTGACCTCATTTACGAAATCGTAGAGTATAAATCAAAGCTATTCAGAAGTTGTGCCAACTTGGGCGAATAGTCTCTATTAAAAAGAATTGACTCATAAGAATACTATAGTAGCTCTTGCCACGACTAAGCTTTATGAATAACCAGAACTCTATAAGCGGTCACTGCCCAACAGAGTGTCCCATACAGTCTGCCTATGTGATCGACTAGTCATCCCGTATGACTCTATGGCACTTGAACTTGCCATCAATCGCATCACACTCTAGTCACTTCAAGACGTCACCTCATATAAGTAACTAGGGGCGAATACCATGTCAATCTAGTTCACTTTAATGTGGTTCAATTTGTCTCTACAGCCCATTCGGATACGACAAGTTAGCGGGTGAGTTTAATGAAACTCAAACGATAAATGCGATTATCACATATGAATAGTTAATACACTATTACTACTTCATATCTTATAATCTTTAGTGTATTAATAACACTAGTTTAAATGCAATAAAAGCTTGGAAAGTGGATATATTTGATATCCATATATTCCAACTTTATAAATTGCTATTTCCTTCCATTCAATGTCATCTTTAATGATATGAATTTATCTAAGTATGTGTCTAGACTTCTTACTGGACCTGGCCTCTTTCACTTGAAAGATGCTCCCACTGTTATCGCATAACTTGTGACAAAATCATTTGTAGAGCAATTCACCCTTAATCCCTACATTGACGATTTTATCACTATTTACTTGGATTTCTTTTGTAAGATTTGCAATGCACGAAACTAAAACACTTTTCTTAGTTTCTTACTCCTTAGTCAATAAAGCAGCCTAGGATTTCGACAAATCCCTTTTGGAAACTAAAGTTTGTGCAACCCTTCAGCACTTAACTTAGTTTGTCATCCAAACATATGAACAAGTCTTCAATTGTTCTTTAAGATTTTCACAAGACCATCTTATGAATTAACTTGTTATTGACTTATCATGCTTCTAGCATATGGTTCATCACAGCACGGTGCGTCTGTTGGCATACATGATCGTTCTAATGGCAGAAACATTAGCAATCGATTTCATGTGATCAACAACTTAATAGGTTTAGTGAATGACTATGACTCCATCATAGTATTTCCACTTCTATCAATATGAATAGCCTATTTGACCTTGTTGATGTACCGCAGGTATGAAAGATCTTATCGTCATAAGACTCTCAACTCTATGCCAATATTCTCTTACATAGATTTAAAAATCTAGATCACTTTGCATCCCTTTCCAACTCTTCCAATCACTCTTGCCAGAAGAGAGCATTGGTACATTATTCTCAATAAGTAATATGTGATCAACATATAAGACATGGAGAAAATGATTCTAACTCCCACTTAACTTCATGTATAATCATAATTCTTTAATCATGTGAATGAAACCATTCACTATTATCACATGAAAAGTATAATCCTTTAATGCTTGCTTAAGACCATCCTAGGTTCACTTAAGAAAGCTATGCATAAGATGTTAGGACACTTAAATCTTTATCTAAGGTTTTGTGTTTAAAACACTTCCTTCTCTAAATTCCCATTTTAGAAAAGCAAATTCAATTTGCCATTATTCATTAAAATGAAATGCGGCATTTCCTAACATAATTAATCTTGATCAACATTTTTCATGTAAATATTATGCATTTGTGTACTCTGAAGCTCTATTTACCTTTAAAGGAGCCCTCACTTTAAAGTAAATCTACTCATGAGTAACCATTTTCGGATTGTAATGCTATGGCTCGTATGTAACATGGGCATGATACTATCACTTTCACAAAGTAATATTTTTACAATAAGACATGTGCGATAAACTCCCACTGAACTATGCTCCCATTCTATCTTTATAGACTATAGTTCAACTACACACCCACTCTATAGTTCTATTACTTTAACAAAGTAACACTATAAGACATGTTTGTAACGATCCATTTTACTCCCACTCTATCTCTCAGAAATACGTCTATTTTCTTGAGAGACAACTTTGTGAGTTACAAACATATATATGGTGGATTTTTAGATGTTTATCTAGACTATGTATTAGCTTTCAAAAGGCCATGCCTAATATGGCAGTTTGATTGATATACGAGTCTTATCCATGTCAACTGTTTAATAGACTCTCTATTCTAGGTATCTCATGGTTAACCATCCGTTTAGAATAATTTGTCCGTATGGTATAGTAAATTCCCTACTTAATGAGTTCAATAGCTCATTACAACTTTACAATTGATCTTACATAAGTAAGTTGTTACTTTAAGTAACAAAGACATAAAGAGAATCAAGTTCATAGCTTATGGACATATAATGATCCAATCATCATAATCGTCTATTTGATCAATTTGAGTTGTTTATCTAATGTTTCTCTACGCAAATAATTAATGATGATGATTTTAGAACAAGTAATAAAACAAGTGATTTGGGTTGAAAACCAAACCACAAATATCCAAAGCACAACAATTGTTTAAAGGATTACAAACCAATTTCCAAGTCGCACAAGGAAATCAAAATAGTTCTAAAAACTTGAAATACATCATAAAATTAAAGACAAAGCAAATTAAAGCCAAGATTCCATTGATCCATCACCACGGTTTGCTACTCTAGCTTCCCACATGATCCTCTATTGCCTTTGTCCTTGGTAGGAGGCCTTATTTACAATAAAAAGAGTAATCATCACAACTTGTATCAACATACCAAAGTTGATATTGAAACATAAAAGATAGGGATAGTTATATACCTACTGGAATAACCTTTCCAGCTTTGATGTCGCCAAGGTATTTGGAACAGTTTCTCTTCCAATGCCCAACACCACAACAATAGTGGCACTTCTCCCGGTGGGGGCACTGTACTTGGGCTTGGAGGTACTAGCTTCGCAAGCTATAGCTACATTCCTGTTGGGAGTTCGCTTCTTCCCCTTCTTCCCGCCTTTCTTGAAGGTTCCCTTGATCTTATGATTGACATTGAGCACATCTTTTGTGGTGCTAACACTTAGCCCCATGTCCCTTTCGGCTTGCACAAGCATTTTGTGCAACTCATCAAGGGAAACTTTCTTATTTTGCATATTAAAATTCACCCGGAATTGAACATATCCTTTGATTTTGTTGAGGGAATGAAGAATTCGATCAATTACAAGTTCATCGGGAATTTCGACCTTTGCATTTTCAAGGTCTTAACATGCTCCATCAACTTGAGCACATGAGGGCTCACTTTTTTGCCCTCTTTGATGTTAAGACCAAAGAATGCGGAGGCCGCCTCATATTGTATGACCCTAGGAGCTCGTGAAAACATGTTCACAAGCTTCATTTAGATCTCATGAGCAATGCTAATCTTTATAGCACTTCGTTGGAGTTCGGCCTCCATAGCAAAGATCAACACATTTTTGTTCGCGGCCGACTCGTTTTGGTAAACCTCATAGGCTAACCTAGCGGCGGCGTTGGACCTAGCATTAGGTTCGGTTAGAGATGCCTCGGAAAGGTAACGAAGCTTGTCGTCACCCTCCGCAGCCAAGCGAAGTTGCGCGTCCCAATCAACAAAATTGGGCTCATTCTTTTCTAACTTACAACGATCCATGAAGGATCGGAGCCATGACACATTGGTAAGTGTGGTGGAACTAGTGGATGCGGACGTGATTGGATTGTCATTGCGGTTGGTGAAACAAATTTGACTACAAAATAGGAAATGAAGGAATTAATTAACATCTATCGTTTTATAGAACTCGTATGTTTTAATACAAGTATTTAAGCATCTATGTAGTGACCTCCACCCAACTAACATAAATGATTCCGAGATCCAAATTCATATTAATACAGGTACGGTAAGCCGAGTCATCCCTTATTAATATAACTCGGTGGATTAAGCTCTTAAACGATTCTACTTTTAGAACTCTCGGTTGATAAAAATTACTCTAATTCTCATCATTAGCCCGGAACACATGCGACTACGGTCACGAATACTTCCGTTGAGCTCAATCCAAAATTCGATGTAATAACATTTTACTACCCCACTTCGCCAATGTAACATGGTATGTATTACGGTAAAGTCGACTTAACTCCCTTATGAAATTGGTACTTCATGGGTTTCTACTATTTGGCAAGGCTAATTCTCAATTATTAAATGTGAGAGGTCTTGTCAATTTATTATTTATGACGTTTTAAGTTAACTAAAGCGGTGAACTACGATAATTATAATTGACACGGTCAATGACTCTATATGAAATGCATGTGTTGTTATGGCGATTTGGCAATGCATACAACATATTAAAAAAAATGCAAAGCAATAAATAAAATTTTCTAGTATGGCCTTCCTAAATAGAAAATCTAATAATATATTACATATTCGGAAACCAACTCCTTTGGTGCCTTGAATCTTCAAGTGGCACGCCTCCCAAGACATCGTCTTCGTCGGATCACCTTTCCGAATGGCACCGTCTTTGAAGATGCTCCATAATTACAAATAATAATAAAAATACAAAGCTATTCCTATTATATATTTGTAAAATGGAAAAACTAATAAAATAAAAATAAAAGTGATACGAGATCACATTAAATTATAACCGAATCAATATTCCTTTTCATTACGGGTAATATCGATTAAAATTAAGGCCATACTAAGATAAAATTACATAATTCAAAAATTATAAAAATAAAAGACATTCAACAATTGAAATATGCAGTGTTATAATATGTACCTATCATGCCAAATGATGTGTCAAATCGCCCTATTTAACTTATGTCGTATATATATAACCCTGTTTTATGGAAATGCTTGATAATAACCTTTTAAAATCACAAATTAACACTTAAATCACATCTAAGCTCAAGTTAATTATCCTAACATTTTTTAGGACTCAAAAATTACTCATCACATAATTTTTGACAATAATTCAACTTGATTTAATTTTATGCTCATTTTTTTCCTTAAAATCATATTATTTATGAAATAAATCCAAATTAAATTATAAAAATTTTAAAATTTGAATTTTTAATTTTTGAACATTCTGGAATAATTCCATGACACTCATAATGTCAAAAATCATGGTTAAAATTTTCGAATTAATTTGGAGAAAATATAGTTGCAATTTATCGGTTCTATCTCATAAAACATCTAAAGTATCCAAAAATTATTCCCATTAATTTTACAACTTTAGATCTGATAAGTGAGATATTTATGCAACCTAAAATTATTTTCTCATGCCATGCAAATCGTTTTAGCTATTTATGCTAAAATAGTCACTCTTTATGCCATTTTTACTCTAAAAATTCATAAATCATGCTAAAAGAGATATTTTAATCTCGAAATTTACATACATTCTATAAATTATGCATGTGAAAACATATTAAAATATCTTGGCCTAATTCAAAATTTAACTATTTTTAACCATTTTAGTTCTTTTAATCCATTTTTATCTCACTCGGTGTTTGCTGTATCTGCAGGTTAGCTAAAGAAACATGTTTGGCATGCGATGGTTTACGCCGTCATGCTGCCGAAGTTCATGAAGAAAAATCACATAGCAAAGCATATAATAAAAGCAATTAACTTAAATAATAAATGGCCTAAACAAGTGAGAAAATGAAAAAAATTGTCCGAAAATGGACAAAAATGAAAGAAAAAGAAAAAAAAAGGGACGCGATGCGACGCAACTGGACGGTGTGGAGGGCTACCCCTTAAGAAAAGAAATAAAAGAAATGTCTAAGTGTATTAGAAATATTTTGAAAAGAGGTAGTGAAATGATTTCCCGAAAAGAAAAAGAAAATAAAAAAAAATGAGTAAGTGTGCGTATATGGCGAAAATGTCGATATTGCCTCCAAAAGTGAACCCGTAGTAATTAGGAAACACAAATTTGGCAATTACACGGAATTACAAAATTAAATCCTTATAAGAATAGGTAATTTTAACTTAAACGGAATTAGGAAAGATCCACGGCTGTCAAACGAGGAAAAGGACCTGGGGAAAAGGCGCAGCAGGAGCTGCGATCCTTCGAAGAGGCGCAGCAACTGCTGCGTCATTTCTTCAGCTTGTCCGTCTTCAGCTGAAATTAGGAAACATCGAATAGTATAAATAGAGACCTCGGTTGAGTTTCTATTCTCACAATTCTTTTTTTCTCGACTCGTCTATTACATAAAATCTCTTATAAACTTCTCCAAAATTTCCAACAAAATATGGATGCCTTTGAAAGTCGCATTAAGAAGTGGACGAATGAATTCACAAATGTGGAAAAACACGACATTCGTGCTTTCAATTTGGGATCAATCATAAGTTTGAAGCTAGTGAAAGTTGTGATGCCTTTTTTGGATGCATGTCTTGAATATTGGGACCCAAATTTCCATGTATTTGCCTTTCCGAGAGGCGAAATTTGCCCTTTTTCAGAAGAAGTTGCTGCGATTGGAGGATGGGATACAGAAGGTGTTCCGTTTATACCTCCTAACTCTCAAGGATATAAAACAAATTTAGAGAGTTGCTTGGGTTGCCAAGGCTGAGATGAACCATCTCGTGACCTTAAAAGGAGTCCGCATGTTTGATTTTGATGATCGATTTATAAATAGGGAGGATCCTACTATCTCTTATGTGGCGATGCACCGAGCTTATGGATTCTGCCTGCTTCACTGTTACATCCTTTGAGGGCATGTGGATCAAGAGATGAGGGGTGACCCTTGATTTCTGGGAATAGTGGAGCAAATGGAACTGCGCAGCAGTCCAGCGTGCTTGATTCTAGGGGAGACCATCCTAGGTTTAGAAAACAGGAAGGCGAACTGCGAGCTGCCCCTATCTTGGGAGTCCTATCATTTCACAGGTAAGAACCCGTTTTTGTCCTATTTGGTTGATTTTATTATTCCCGTTCATTTTTCTTTATTATGGGAATGACTCTCGTCGCCTGTTCTCTGTAGATTTGGCTGATGGAGAGACTGCGGCTGATCGAGCCCTAAGTTGACATGGTAGTATACCGCTCCCGATCAATTGCAATGAGGACGAGGTTGTAAATGGGGATCTTCACTCGAGTAAGCGATTATTGGGAAAATAAACTGAAGAGTGAAGGTGGGCCCCTGATGAGGTGGATAGTGCCTTGGTGGCATCTCAGATTTGTGACTGGAGAATCATCCTTGGATCCGACGCGGTCCATTCGTGTTCCTGGCTTGAAATTCATGGTTAATAGCTTTCCGGAGAGATTGATGAGGCAAGTGGGCTTAAGACAAAAAATCCCGAAGCTAGACACCGTCCCTCAAACTGCCTTGGCACATACTGCAGAGTCTTGTCGGGAGTGGGCAATTCGTTTGGCCCAAAAGAATATGTGGTTCATACCCGTCCCGGTAGGCTCATTATGGGTATCTGACTCATATCTGCAATGGAGGAAAGCTAGTTGTTGGAATATGTGTCCTCCGACAATAATGCGATCACGACTGTTGATCATGATGATCACATGTTTAAATCTCATTATAAAGAATACAATTGGGAAGTAATATTTTTACTGTCAACTGGTCAACATATATCGGTAATGATTGGCTGACTAGAGTTTGACATTACTGTCGTGTGACGGTGGTGATCAGTTGACCCCCTAGGTCATACCTATAGGGCAACACTCTTAATTGATCATTTAATTAATCGTATAATGTTACGAGTTAATTAAATTACTTGAAAATTGACGGACGATTTTGGAAGTAAAATTTACGTATCACATTGAAATTTGATTAAATGAGATACGGTCTGAGTAATCGAATTGTATCATTACTCAGATGAAATTATTGTTTAAGGAAACAATTAAATTTGAATGAATTATTATAAATACGATTTATAAATTGGTAAATTATTTTGGTACAAGTAATTATGAATTACTAAGTCGATTTTTGCATATGACGTATTTTTATTAATACGTTGATTTTTAATATGTTAAAAATACATAACAAATTTATGTTACATATGACATGTGACAAATTGATAAATTGACAAAAATAATATGGATTCCATATTATCCATATGGACCGAAAATTAGGTGAGAATTAAGCTAATTATATGTTGATTATATTAGTGGAGGGCATGATGATTACCCTAGCCACTAGCCATGCAAACCTAATGCTCATTGTAAAGAACAATTTATGCATGCATTGGCTCCCCTTTGCTCTCTCTCCCACCCGGTTTTCTAGAGGCAAAAACCAATTGGTTTTTCCTCTCCTTTTTACCATATACTCAATAATGTTATTGATGTATTATTCATTCTTTACTCATCCAAAATTAGAATTTGATGCGATCCCGCTAAGTGTTCACAAATTAAGATGTGGTCGTTGGTCACGGTCGAATCAAAACACAATTTATAGCTCCACAAACAACTCTACAATTAGTAAAGAGGCAAGTAAAGGTCGGATACCAAGGGACGGGAGTTGAAATGAGATTTCTATTGTAACTAGTGATGTCTAAGGGGTGTCACAAATTGGGTTGATGTAGAAGGTTACTAAACTAGAATAACAATGAAAATAAACAAGCAAGATGAATTAAAGGGGTGTAAACAATTGATTAAAGGCACTAGGGTGTCATGGGGTCATAGGAGAATCATGGGATATGATCATACAAACATGTTCTCAAATTATAAGAAAGCAATTATTGTTGTGATGGATTGAGTTGGGTTATATCTTACAATCCTAGGAAAGTTTGGGTCCCGGAGCCGAATCGATTAGATTGTACAACACCTACAAGTCGACTTAATCTTCCCTACTCAACAACATGCATGGTCTAATGAGACTCGAGTTGGGTTATGTCTTACAAGTCTCATTGAAAAGATAGAAGATGATAGTAAATGCAAGGATTCATAGGCTTAGCATTTCATCAAATATAACATGTGCATGAGTTGAGATCAAAACAAGCAAACAAATAAAACATGAAAGCATATTAATTTAAGCATGAATCATTCCCCATGTTGGTTTCCCCTAATCACCCATTAACCCTAGCTAAGAGACTACTCACTCATTATCATGTTGATCATGCTAGCAAGGTTGTCAATCATACCAACAATATGAAACATGATGAATAAATGAAAGTAATTAACAATAATTAAAAAGGGATTAAGAGATTATACCTACTAATGATTCCAATAATAAAGCAAAGATAAAAGAAGTACTTGATGTTTGATTGAGAGGTTGTCAATCTCCCAACAATAACCCAAATAATCTTCAATTACCCAAAATAAAGGATGAACAAAAGAGAGATTAAAGAACTAGAACTTGGATTAAAACTTGATTAATACTTGATTACAATATTGAAGAGAGATTTGATTGATATTAACTACACTAATTATTTATAAGAAGAACCTGCTCCTCTAATTAGACTAATGGGGTATTTATAGTGGAAATTAGGGAGGATGCATTAGGGTTAACTAAGGGCTAAACTAGTAATTACACTTTTTAAGTTGAGCAAGGAGGACCCGGTATTTTTGGAGAGAAGGGCTTCTCTTTTCGTAGCTTGAAGAAGACAATCCGTCTTTGGAGCGTAATCCGGGCGGATAAGGGTCGGGACGGGCGGATTACGCTTTGGAATCCGAGCGGATTCTGAAGAATCCGGGCGGATTGTGGAAGGGGAATCCGAGCGGATTCAGGCAAAGACGCTCGGATTGTCTTTGGAGCTGAGCGGACGGATTGTTGACAATCTGCTCGGATTGTCGATCAAAGATAGTAACTTCTTCTTTTCTTCCCTTTTCTTCATAAATTCCTTGGGGATTTCCTTGGGGACTCAAGGATCTTTTCTCAACATTGCTCTTCTACTATGATATGTACAAAGGCCTTCTAATCTTATCTCTCCTTGATGCTTGGTCATTGAATTCGATCAATTTAGTCTCGTTTTGCCATGAAAATGCAAGATTCTTACTCCTTTCCTACCAAGGGATCAAAATCTCAAAGAATATGCAAAACAAAGAACTAAAGATAAGAAATGACCCAAATAAGCACTAAAAAGCATGGAAACAAGGCTAATTCGGGGGCTAAATATGCGCCAATTATGGTCACATCAAATATCCCCAAACCGAACCTTTGCTCGTCCCGAGTAAAGAGGTGACAAAGACTAGGACCAATACTAACTTATCCTAATAATATAGCCGATATGAGACAATTAGCGGGTCTCACTCCGCCCCTTCAACTCACAACAAGACAACCATGAGGTAGGATGCCTTCTTGCAAGGCAAGGTGGGGCTTGCCAAAATGGCGACACATCCAATCATTAACCACACAAAAACACATAATGGATGCATCTACAAAAAGAATAGCCACTTTCCTCATCTAAGTGGCGGAAATTATCTACAAGGGAAGCAATTCAAGGGTACACAATCCTTCATAGATACAATTTCTTCAAACTACTAAGCCTAGAAGGATACCAATAAATCACCTCTAAGTTGTGTCAAGCTAGGGTACCTTTGTCCTCAATCGTTAAATGCTTTTGTCAAGAGTAGACTCCCTATGGTGTTAGAAACACTGGAGGATTGCGGAATTCCCCCTCTTGCCTAGACAAGAAGAAGGGTCGTCCCCTCTCTACCATGCACAAAAATGGATACGATGGAAAAAGGGATCAATAGATATTTGAGTTTCATTTTGGGAGTTTGCTTTGGTTTTTGTTTTCCCCCCAATTTCTTGTGGCATATAACATTTGAGAACACTTTCTTGCCATTTCTTTTGATTTTTGGCATTTCAATACTTGACAACTTTCAACTTTTGCATTTTCTTTTGAACATTTTCAATGTCACCCCAATTAGTAACGAGGGTGCCTTGTATTTGAAGCTTAGGAGTTCTATTTTTGCTCCTCTTTTCATTTGATGCATTTTTGCAAACTTTCTTTCACTTTTCATTTCATTGAACTCAAATTGATTTATGTTTGTGCCCATTCCCTTTTGATGACAAAATGTATGGTAGAACATGGATGAATGATGGTTGCATGGTTTCAAGGGTCACCTTGGAATAAACGGTAGCCAAGGAGTTATCACACCACAAGGTACTCTTGACTAGGCCTTAATTCATGGGTCAAACGATACTAGCATGACACATCCTAGGGTGTTTTACAAGTATTCTAAGAAGCAAAGTCTTAAGAACAAAAAGCATCTACTAGGGCCTATATACACTTGTCAAGCTTCCCAAGTAGACGGTTTCGCAAAATTTTTCTAACATGCAACTACATGCCATGATGCAAGTAGCATTTATACATCCTAATGCATATGATTCTACCAACTAATATGCCAAATAAACTAAATGCAATCCTAAATTCACATTGTTAAACCGCATCAATCAAAATAAAGCCACATAGTCATTAACATAAAGAGGAAAAAGGAGATTGGAAAGATCATACGATGCGGTCTTCAACATCCTCATGTCTCGGATGTGGCGTAGTCAATCAATGTGAACAAGGATAGAACAAACACAATATATACAAGACAATATATACAAGACAATATATACAAGACTACAAAAGGAAATAAACATGTTTTTGGGTTTTCAATTTTCAAATTTTTATGATTTTTGAAATTTTTCAATTTTTTTTTGGATTTTTGAATAAAGGTTAAATGTTAGAATTCCCATTCCCACACTAATATGGGCATTGTCCTCAATGGCCAAATTGATGGAAATTATGCAAAGATGATGCATGATTTCTATACTAAATGCAATCTACACTAAGCTACACTACATGATGCATGGTTTTTGTTATGACGGAGAGGATAATTTAGATTACCTCCCGTTGCGTATGCGTTAACTTCCCCAAACCGAGTGAGACACTATTGCTAATGTCCAAGGATGGGTATAGTTCATGCATACACTATGCTATGCATGAAACTAGTTTGTCATTTTGGATTTTTAAAATGGGAACAATAGAATGAGAACACCTCAATGGTACCGAGGTGTGAGTCCTCTAATGGGGCTAGGACTACTTCCAACAATGATCAAAATTAAATAAAATACAAAGATACAAGACACAAACTTCTTTTCATGAAAAATAAAGATAAAGAGGAGAGATGAGAAAACTTCACTTGAACTTAGGTGGGTGCTCTTGCTTTGCTCCACCTAGTGATGAAGTGGTCTCCTAGACATCGGCATCATCTCCCTCTATATCGCTATCCCAAATATCCTTTGAAGCATCACTTAAACTTGGATCAGTGAATTCGTCTTCCTCACTCTCAAGCTTCACCGTGTCACCTCCACAAGAATTGCCACTCTCCTCCCCTTGGCGACCGTTCGCCCCTTCATTAGCCTTCTCCGAGTTGGGAAAGAGCAATTCCATTTGAGCCCATGAGGGGAAAGCTCCTTCCTCACTAATCCGTCCTTTTTGAGGCATCTCATGGTATTGGGGGTAAAGAGCATAGTAAGTGTCCACGGAGGCCTCATATTGACGGTAGTGTAAATCTTGAAAAATTCCCGTGACAAAGTCGTCACGGGGGAGGATGAAGGGATTTGGATGGTTATATGGTTGGTAGGGAAAGGGGTAAGGAGGCACTTTTATCTTCTCATTTTGGGTTTGTTGTTCTTGTTGTTGCGGTGGTGGATTTTGTGGTGGTGGAGTTCGCCTTGTTTGACTTGGGATGAGGTAGGAGGGCATTGGGGACAAACTTACTCTTCTTGGGGAGATCCGTGGTAGATCGGTTATTGGGAGATAGATTGGATCGCTCCCTTTTGTCAACCACTTTATCCTCTTATCGACCCCCTCAAGGGTTATCCAATGGTGTTGGACGACAAGGAGATCTTCATTAATTCTCGTGCTCCCCGTAAGTGGAGTGTACTCATTGTTCTCATTGAACATTGGGTTGAAGTGCTTTGCAAGTCTAGTTATGAGTCCACCATTCACTATGTGCTTCATTCCATCATCATCCCCATTTCTAAACCTTGCCCATTTCTCTAGCAAAACTAGAGGTGCATTGAAGTGATACCCATCTCTCCCTTGAATGTTGAGGTATGATTCCATAAACACAAGGTCCAATTGGTTGACGATGGCCGGATCTCGGCGGGCGAAGAGAGTACCCGAAAGAAATCGATATGTAAGCCTCAAGATCGGGTTTTGGATGTGAAAAGCAAGACATTCTTTGGTGAGAATGAAATCCCGGCCCGTCATGGCCCTCCACAATGGTGCAACATTATACTTTTTGGGCTTTGATGTTCGGGTAGGCGAAACATCAAGTCCGAACACATTGGCGAACTCTACAAGGGTCATCGTCCTAGAAACATTTTCCAACCTAAACTCTATGCATATCACTTTGTTCACGGTTGTAATCTTCAAAAAGCTTAAGAATTCTAGCACAAGGGACCGATAGGTTGGTTCATGCATGCGAAAGAGAGTTGAAAGACCAAAAACCTCAAAGAGGGCTTCCACTTGGTGAAAAATCCCAAGCTTTCTTAAGGTAGCATGACAAAGAAGTTTAGTGGGAAGAATATTCTTACTTAAGAGTCAGTGGAAGACTAATCGCTGCACATCATCAAGGAATTCCACATTCGAGAAATCGTCGAGCCTTGTGAGATCTACAAGCTCTACATTTTCCCTTCTAATGGTGTTGAGATGTGAGGTAGAGGAACTTCCCACCATCCTTGGTCTTCTTGCACATCTAAAAGTGGATCTCCTTGGTGCCATTCTTGCTTCTTTTGTTGGGTTCTTTTTGATTTGAAGATTGCTAAGGATGTTCCTTGTTGATTGAGTGTTGGAAACCCTAGAAAATTGGGGATTTTTGTTTTTGAGGGTGAAGAGAGTGATTTGGATATGTATGGGAGTCATAAAGAGGTGGGTTTTATAGGGTAAGTGGAAGGAATAGTGATGTGTCATTGTATGTGTGGTGGGGGGGTATTTTAATTAGGAAAAGTCGGGTTGAAACAGTGCGAGAAGACGAGCGGATTCGAGGTGAAGACGCTCGGATTCTTGCTTCACGGGACGGGCGTATTCTTGACAATCCGCTCGGATTCTGCCACAGAGGAAATTCCCAAAATTTTGACGCCACAAGACAGGCGTCCCGAGCATAAGACGCTCGGATTCTTTTAAGGTGGGACGGGCGTCTTCTTGAGAAGACGGGCGGATTCCAATCTGAGATTTTCTTTGAAATGCACGAGTAAAAAGACGGGCGTCTTTCTTCAAATCCGGCCGGATTCCACAAGACGGGCGGATTCTTCACAGGACGCTCGGATTCGACCTCAGTCCAGAAATCTTCAATTTCTCAGCTTAGCTGGACGGACGGTTTCTCCCCTAGACGCCCGGATTCCAGCAAGACGGCCGGATTCCAGGGAATCCGCACGGATTCGGGCTGCGAGTTTTGACTTCTTCTCCTTTCTTAGATACATCCCCACACTTGAGCAATTGTTCCTTCCTTCATTCAAAAATCATTAGTAACCCTCCCTTACTTACGCTCATGAAAGGAGTTATTTATTAAAACAAATGCAATAAATAAATACAAGTTAGAGGGTTAGTATATTTACAAGTGGTGGTTTAGGGAGGACTCCACCAAACTCTCCCTTAGATGGTCCTTTCAAGGGGGAGGAGGTCCGAGGTAGGTAGCCTCGACCTCTCCAACAAACGCTCCTTCATAGTAGGGCTTCAACCTTTGACCATTTACCTTGAATTTGCTTCCATCTTCCGCCTTGAGTTCGAAATCTCCATATTTTCCAACTTCGGTTATCACATAGGGACCCATCCATCTAGAGTTCAACTTTCCCGGAAAGAGTCGGTAGCGGGAATTGAATAGAAGGACTTTGTCTCCCTTGTGCAAGGCCTTTTGTCTAATTCTTTTGTCATGAAGCAATTTTGTTCTTTCTTTGTAAATCTTTGCATTCTCATAGGATTGTAGTCGGAATTCTTCCAACTCTTGGATTTGAATCATCCTCCTTTGACCGCTCAATTTGAGATCAAGATTAAGTGCTCGGATTGCCCAATAAGCTTTGTAATCCAATTCGATTGGGAAATGACATGCTTTTCCATATACAAGCTTGTAATGGGAGGCTCCTATGGGAGTCTTGTAGGCCGTCCTATAAGCCCAAAGAGCATCATCAAGCTTTGTGCTCCAATCTTTCCGAGTCTTGTTCACAACTTTTTCAAGGATTTGCTTGATCTCTCTATTTGAAATTTCTACTTGACCGCTTGTTTGAGGATGATATCCCAAGCCGGTTCGATGTTGAACACCATATTTGATCAAAAGGGATGCAAGCTTCTTCTCATGGAAATGTGTTCCTCCATCACTAATGATTGCTCTAGGAACTCCAAATCTTGGGAAAATTATCTTCTTGAAAAGCTTGGTGACCGTTTTTGCATCATCATTTGGGGTGGCAATTGCCTCCACCCACTTTGAAACATAATCTACGGCCACAAGGATGTACTTATTCCCATTGGATGTCACAAAGGGCCCTTGGTAGTCAATTCCCCAAACATCGAAGATTTCTACCTCTAGAATGCCCCTTTGTGGCATTTCGTTCCTCCAAGATATATTCCCCGTTCTTTGACAAGCATCGCAATGAATGATGAATTCTCTTGTATCTTGGAACATTGTAGGCCAATAGAAGCCCGATTGGAGAATTTTTGCAACGGTTCTCCTTGCTCCATGGTGCCCACCGTAGGGTGATGAATGACATCCTTCCAAGATTCCTTGGATTTCCCATTGAGGGTTGCATCTCCGGTAGAGCCCATCACTACACTCCTTGTAGAGGTTTGGGTCATCCCAAAAGTACCTCTTCACTTCGAATAGGAATCTCTTCTTTTGGTTGTGGTTCAAATTTGGAGGGAGCACTTTTCCAACAATATAATTGGCATAATCGGCAAACCATGGGGTGATGTGCCTTTCAAGTTGTGTTTGAATAGCCATCAAAATATCGTCGGGAAATGAGTCATTGATCGGGGTTTCTCCATTTTCATCATGAAACCGGATCCTTGACAAGTTATCCGCCACTACATTCTCGGCTCCTTTCTTGTCTCTTATTTCTAAGTCAAATTCTTGAAGAAGCAAAATCCATCTCAACAATCTTGGTTTTGCCTCCTTCTTTATCAAGAGATGTCGAAGAGCACGGTGATCCGAAAATACTATCACCTTGGGTCCAAGCAAGTAGGAACGAAATTTATCCAAAGCATATACAATGGCAAGAAGCTCCTTTTCGGTTGTATCATTATTCACTTGAGAAGGGTCGAGGGTTTTGCTTATGTAATAGATGGCATGAAGAGCTCTCCCTACCCGTTGGCCAAGAACCGCTCCAACGGCGTAGTTGCTAGCGTCACACATAATCTCGAAAGGTAACTCCCAATTTGGGGGTTGGATGATTGGTGCCGAGATTAATGCTTCTTTGATTCTATTAAAAGCTTCAACACTCTCGTCAGTAAATTGGAATTGGGCATC
Source organism: Silene latifolia (assembly GCF_048544455.1). NCBI lineage: Eukaryota > Viridiplantae > Streptophyta > Magnoliopsida > Caryophyllales > Caryophyllaceae > Silene > Silene latifolia. The sequence continues at coordinate 50,218,492 of NC_133538.1, forward strand.
TTTTTGCAAAAGTTGAGTGAGGGGTTTTGCTATTTTCGAAAAATCTTTTATGAAACGACGATAAAAACCCGCGTGACCGAGAAAACTTCTCACCCCTCTAACATTCACGGGAGGTGGGAGTTTCTCTATCACCTCAACTTTAGCTTTATCGACCTCGATGCCCTTTTCCGAAATCAAATGACCCAAAACAATTCCTTCATTGACCATGAAATGACACTTTTCCCAATTTAAAACAAGGCTAACATCTTCACACTTTTGCATTACAAGAGAAAGATTATGCAAACATGAGTCAAAGTCCTTTCCATAAACACTAAAATCATCCATAAAAACTTCCATTATGGTTTTTAAGTAATCGGAGAAGACACTCATCATGCATCTTTGGAAAGTGGCGGGGGCATTACATAATCCAAAAGGCATCCTCCTATATGCAAAAGTGCCATAAGGGCATGTGAAGGTGGTCTTATGTTGGTCATCCGGGTGTATAGGGATTTGGAAGAATCCCGAATACCCGTCAAGGTAACAAAAGAATTTGTTGGAGGCTAACCTCTCAAGCATTTGGTCAATGAATGGTAAGGGGAAGTGATCTTTTCTTGTTGCGGAGTTTAATTTCCGGTAGTCAATGCACATACGCCAACCGGTGATCATTCTTGTGGGTATTAATTCATTCTTTTCATTTGTCACTACCGTGGTACCTCCTTTCTTAGGCACCACTTGGACGGGGCTAACCCACAAAGAATCCGATATGGGATATATGATTCCCGCATCAAGTAATTTCATGACCTCTCCTTTGACAACTTCTTGCATGTGGGGGTTCAATCTTCTTTGGGGTTGAATGGTAGGTCTATGGTCTTCCTCTAGATGAATTCTATGCATGCAAAAGTCGGTACTTATCCCCTTAAGGTCATCTAGACTATAACCTATAGCCTTCTCATGTTGTTTCAACACACCAAGCAACTTTCCCAATTGGTCATCATCAAGTCTATCATTAACAATCACGGGTTTGGTATTTGATTCATCAAGATAAGCATATTTCAAATTTGGGGGAAGGGGTTTCAAAGTAGGAGTTTGTACCTTACTTTCTTCTTTTGGAGTTTCATTGAGAATTTGCTCCATTTCCAATAAACATTCCATTCACATAGCATACTCAACTTCACTTTCATCAACCTCATCATATTCAAATCCCATGATGGGTTCCTCTTGCTCTTGAGTTTGTAAAATATCCTCTAGGATGGATTGCTCATCCTCTATGGGTTGACATGCTTCCACTAGAATATTATGCACCAACTCGGATTGTGCACGAGTAAGTTCCTTGTTAGCTAGAGCGGCCTCAAAGAGATCCACCTCCAACTCCCAATACATTCTCTTAGCCTCACTTGCTTCTAAGGCTTCTAATGCTTGCATGGGATCCTTGAAGTAAGGGATACTCAAGTGGTCCTCTACAAAACAGTCTATGAAATCCATCTCGCAAAATATCAAACAACTCGAAAAATGATTAGAACAAACCTTGAGGAGTGTTACTTCCTCAAGGCAAAGAAAGACTCAACTAATGACAATAAAAAGAAATCTAAATCAAACAAACACCGTCCCCGGCAACGGCGCCATTTTTGATGCGATCCCGCTAAGTGTTCACAAATTAAGATGTGGTCGTTGGTCACGGTCGAATCAAAACACAATTTATAGCTCCACAAACAACTCTACAATTAGTAAAGAGGCAAGTAAAGGTCGGATCCCAAGGGACGGGAGTTGAAATGAGATTTCTATTGTAACTAGTGATGTCTAAGGGGTGTCACAAATTGGGTTGATGTAGAAGGTTACTAAACTAGAATAACAATGAAAATAAACAAGCAAGATGAATTAAAGGGGTGTAAACAATTGATTAAAGGCACTAGGGTGTCATGGGGTCATAGGGGAATCATGGGATATGATCATACAAACATGTTCTCAAATTATAAGCAAGCAATTATTGTTGTGATGGATTGAGTTGGGTTATATCTTACAATCCTAGGAAAGTTTGGGTCCCGGAGCCGAATCGATTAGATTGTACAACACCTACAAGTCGACTTAATCTTCCCTACTCAACAACATGCATGGTCTAATGAGACTCGAGTTGGGTTATGTCTTACAAGTCTCATTGAAAAGATAGAAGATGATAGTAAATGCAAGGATTCATAGGCTTAGCATTTCATCAAATATAACATGTGCATGAGTTGAGATCAAAACAAGCAAGCAAATAAAACATGAAAGCATATTAATTTAAGCATGAATCATTCCCCATGTTGGTTTCCCCTAATCACCCATTAACCCTAGCTAAGAGACTACTCACTCATTATCATGTTGATCATGCTAGCAAGGTTGTCAATCATACCAACAATATGAAACATGATGAATAAATGAAAGTAATTAACAATAATTAAAAAGGGATTAAGAGATTATACCTACTAATGATTCCAATAATAAAGCAAAGATAAAAGAAGTACTTGATGTTTGATTGAGAGGTTGTCAATCTCCCAACAATAACCCAAATAATCTTCAATTACCCAAAATAAAGGATGAACAAAAGAGAGATTAAAGAACTAGAACTTGGATTAAAACTTGATTAATAATTGATTACAATATTGAAGAGAGATTTGATTGATATTAACTACACTAATTATTGATAAGAAGAACCTGCTCCTCTAATTAGACTAATGGGGTATTTATAGTGGAAATTAGGGAGGATGCATTAGGGTTAACTAAGGGCTAAACTAGTAATTACACTTTTAAGTTGAGCAAGGAGGACCCGGTATTTTTGGAGAGAAGGGCTTCTCTTTTCGTAGCGTGAAGAAGACAATCCGTCTTGGGAGCGAATCCGGCGGATAAGGGTCGGGACGGGCGGATTCTCGCTTTGGAATCCGAGCGGATTCTCAAGAATCCGGGCGGATTGTGGAGGGGAATCCGAGCGGATTCAGCAAAGACGCTCGGATTGTCTTTGAGCCGATTTTTGGACGGATTGTTGACAATCCGCTCGGATTGTCATCAAAGATAGTAACTTCTTCTTTTCTTCCCTTTTCTTCATAAATTCCTTGGGGATTTCCTTGGGGACTCAAGGATCTTTTCTCAACATTGCTCTTCTACTATGATATGTACAAAGGCCTTCTAATCTTGTCTCTCCTTAATGCTTGGTCATTGAATTCGATCAATTTAGTCTCGTTTTGCCATGAAAATGCAAGATTCTTACTCCTTTCCTACCAAGGGATCAAAATCTCAAAGAATATGCAAAACAAAGAACTAAAGATAAGAAATGACCCAAATAAGCACTAAAAAGCATGGAAACAAGGCCAATTCGGGGGCTAAATATGCGCCATTTATGGTCACATCAGAATTCTAGAGAGACAAAAAGCTCTCTTCTTCTTCTCTCCCAAAACCGAAAATATTAAGTGTTTTATAATATTTTTGGGTCATTTTTCTACAAGATTAATATTGTACTAGTAACTATAATATTAATTTTAATTAAGAGAAAGCTTTGGGTATAAATCCTTGGGAGAGATCCTACACTTGGGTCTTAGTTCATCCAAAAAAGAAAGCTCAAGAACAAGAGAGAAAGGTGATGTCTCTTGTGCCCATTAAACCGAAAATCACAATGTATGAACATTTCCTCTTTATTTTGTTTAATAGTTTGCATGCATAAGATCATTAGTTAATTTTATGACAAATTAATTTAAAACATATATGAATATGTATGTATATAAATCTACTTTTCCTTCAATCGGTATCAGAGAGCCATGGTTGTTTGCATGCAAATCGGTTAAAAGTTTTTCTGAGTTATAAAGATTAACATATAAAACTTGTAAATTTTGTGTTATTATGATATATCACGAAATTAATTCATGCATGTTAAAATTTCTTGTCCTAAAATGTTTTAGGATATTTTGGTTAAATTTACGGATTTTTATTGTTCATATTATACAATAATGACATTTAAATATGATTTTATGAGTAAAAATGTCATTTTCGGTCTAAAATTAGCTATACTTCGAATTTTCCATTGATTTTTGGATATGTTGTCACATATATTATTTTGAGGTAACCTGTAAATTTTCATAATTTTTGGACTTGTTATGCTCGAAAAATGGATTTTTCATTATTAAATTCGGATTTAGGTGTAAAATAGGTTAATATGAGATAAATTTCGAATCTGGTCATAGAAATTTAGTATGTTGTCACATGCAATTTTAAAAGATGTGTGTAAAATAATGGGCTATAGTGAAGTCTTTTTGCATGATTTATGGATTTTTGAAGAAAAATAGCATAAATAGTGACATTATTAGTGAAAAATTAATAAAACATAATCTATGACTAAGGAAAAACGTCCAATGTTGCATTTTATTATCTTTTTCAGATCTAAAATTGAAAAGTTAATGAGTATAATTTTTCTCATGTTTTTATGATTATTTTAGTTAAAACCGATAAACCGCAACGTTGTTTTTCCGGAAAAATTTCGAAATTTTTTACCTAAGTTTTTGAACATTATGAGTGTCATGGTATTTTTCCAGAATGTTAACGAGTTTAAATTTCAAATTTTGAATTTATTTGAAATTTTGTGATTTATTTGAAGTTTATAGCTTATTTTTGTAATTTTTAGTCCTTTAATGAACAATTTTATAAATATGAGTTAATTATGGTCAAATCATTAGTGAAGACTAATTTTTGAGTCCTAAGAGGTTAGGGTAATTAACTTATGCATAAATATGAATTTATGTAATTTTTGTGATTATAAAATGTTGAAATCACGCAAATCCGTAAAAACCGAGTAATATACGATATTGGCTTATTAAAGGCGATTTAGCATAAAATTGGGCATGTTCATACATATTATAATGCTGAATTTTTCTTTATGATTTTCATATTTTTAATTTATGTAATTTTTGAAATTATGTAATTTTACTTAGTATGGCCTTAGATTTTAATTGGTATTTCCCGAAATGTATGGGAATATCGATTCGGTTGTAATTTTATTGTGATCTCGTATCACCGTTTTGTAATTTAATAGATTTATTTTATTTTAGTTACAAATGTATAATAGGAAATTATGTAATTTATTATGTAATTTTATTCATTCCGGAGTTCCCAAAGACGGATTTCTTCAAGAATGGCGATACATAAAGACGGTGTTGCCTCGAGATGCGTGCCACAACCGAAGTTCAAGGGACCAATGGAGTTGGTTTCCGAATATGTAATAATTAAATAGTTTTTCTATTTTAGGAAATGCCATACTAGGATTTATTTATTTTTTAAGCTTGCATTTTATTTTATGTCACATGCATCGCTAAATCGCCATAACTAAAACATGCATTGTCATCTTTATCGAGTTAATCGACCGTGTCAATTAAAATTATCGTAGTTCACCGCTTTAGTTCACTTAAAACGTGATAGATAATAAATTGACATGACCTCTCGCTAAAACAATCAATTGAGACATAGCCTTACCAAATAGTAGAAACCATGAAAACCTATTTCGCGAGGGAGTGCACTCGGCTACCCCGGGGTACAAACCTTGTTACGTAGGGGAAGTGGGTGATAAATGTCTATCCACCGAATTCATGTTGATAAGGGTTTTATCGGCTACCCCGTGCCTAAGTTAATGTGGGTTTGGATAATGGACACATTTATTCGAAATTTGGATTGAACTCAACAAAAGTTATGGATAAGGGTTTCATCGGCTACCCCGTGCCCTTGTTGATGTGTTTTGGGCTATAGATAAACATTAGAGTAATTTTATCGACCAAGAGTTCTAAAAGTAGAATCGATTAAAAGGTTAATCCACCGAGCTATATTGATAAAGGTTTCATCGGCTACCCCGTGCCTAAATTGATATGAATTTGGGTCTTGGAATCATTTATCTAGTTGGGTAGAGGTCACTAGAAAAATGCATAAAACTTGTTTAAATTATACTTTTTTACGAGTATTATTATTAAAACGACATTTGTTTTACTCCTTATATTTTGTTTTGTAGACCACTTCTTTTTCTCATTTCAAATGGCAACACCAACACCAAACGCCACACCTCTCGCTAATACTTCATGGCTCCGATCCTTCATGGATCGATGTAAACTTGAAAAGAATGGGTCAAATTTCTCCGATTGGGATGCCCAACTCAAATTGGCCGCCCAAGGTGACGACAAGCTTCATTACCTTACCGAGGCCTCTCCACCCGAATCTACTACTAGGTCGACCGCCGCCACTAGGGAAGCATATGAGGCTTACCAAAAGGAGTCCGCCGCAATGAAAAATGTCTTGATATTTGCGATGGAGGCGGACCTCCAAAGGAGAGACTTTAAAATGGGCAATGCTAATGAGATTTACTGCAAGCTTGTGACAATGTTTTCACAAACTCCGTGGATCGTCCAATATGAGGCGGCCGCGTCATTCTTTGATCTCGACTTCAAAGAGGGCCAAAAGGTTAGCCCTCATGTGCTCAAACTCATGGAGCTTGTCGAGACCTTGAAAATTTAAAAAGTTGAAATCCCCAAAGAACTCATTGTAGATAGGATTCTACACTCCTTGTCCAAAGTCAAAGCGTATGTTCAATTCCGGGTGAATTTTAACATGCAAGACAAGTATGTGTCTCTTGAAGAATTGCACAAGTTACTTGTGCAAGCCTAGAGGGACATGGGGTTAAATGTGAACCCTCCAAAACATGTGCTTAACATAAGCACTAAGAGTAAGGGGAAGTTCAAGAAGAATGGGAGGAAGGGTAAGAAGCAAACTCCCACATTCACCAAAGCTAAGACTTGTGAAGCTAGCACTTCAAAAATCAAGAAGGGTCCTCTTGATAAATGCCATTATTGTAATGGTATGGGACATTGGAAAAGAAATTGTTCCAAATACCTTGGTGATATTAAGGCTGGAAAGATTACTCCAGTAGGTAAATGACTATCCTTCTTTTATGTTTCTAATTCAACTATGGTATTATGATGCAAAGTTGTGATAATGTATCTCCCGTTTATTGTAAATAGGGCCTCCACCAAGCAAAGACAAGGGAAAGGAAAAGCAAGCATGAGAAACCATCAAGAAGCTAGGGATAGCTTTCATGGAGCTTTGCTTTTCATTGTCTTATTTTAAATTATGTTTTGGATTTTAGAACCTTAAGTTTCCGTGTTCGACATGGAAAGGTATTTTGGATAATGGGTTGTATTTGGATAATGGTGACTTGGTTTGAAACCCAAGTCACCCGTTTTATCATTTTATCCTTTTGTTCTAAAATTCATGTTTAAATGCTTGTTCTTAGAAACATATAAATTAAAGTGATCTAATAAGACAAATATAATGACGGGTTTCATTATATGTCCACATGCTTAAGGCTTGTGTATGATCATTTATAAAGCGATTTTATGAACTCTCTTAAAGGAATGTCAATCACCAAGTACACATATGAAATCTATAACAATTAGTCAATCTATGAGAAAATTCTCCTTATAACCTCAACATCATTATTTGTGTCTCATATGCTATCTTTGAATCTATACTGTATTTATTCTAAAGATAGAGTGGAGAAAAATGAGGACACAATTGTGTACTTGTGTATATGAGATCTACGCAAGGGAGAATGATTTGAATGAAGGTATATCTATTTACATAGTATATGGTATAGATGAGATCTATGGTCTCAAGTTAGTTCTATATGACTAAAGAGACCAAGTGAAGTAATCATAAGAGTATATTCTCAAGATTACTACACGAGGAGACCAAAAGAAAGTTTTGGAAGAAAAATGACTAATGTAAAGTCTTAACAAGTTTTTGACTAAGTTCTATATGATAAATTTTGACCAATAGTTTCAACCTTGAGATTTACTTAAGAGCCTAAATGAATCATAGTAACATACTAGTTATGATCGAGTTGCAAAGATTGATATACCGATATCTTCAATGGCCAAGTTTTAACCATGCAAATGTCACTGCTTAACCTCATTATGAAATGGTTAAACCTCCTTCCGAAAGGGTATTTCGAAGGACGTGTTCTAGATATTATTTATATTTGAATAATGACATTGCTACACATCATTATGACATGAGTGTGTTAGAGATTTAAAATCTCTTTCCGTAAGGTTAAAAAGAGACCTCTTCGAAATAGGTATTTTGAAGGGATATGATGGGAACATATATGGTTTTATCTTAATAACTTGGCAATGCAATTTATATTTCAATTCTTGAAAAGTTTCGATTGAGAAGTCAATTTTGAAATATGAGGAATTGAGTGGGAGTTAGGAAATTATCATGTGAAGACATGGAATTTAGTGGGAGCTATCATCCTTTGAATGTTTACAACTCACCACTCATTAAATAATGACGAGCTAACACCTTCCTTCACAGAGGAAGTTTTGAGTTTTCAATTCTGGATGAATTTGGACTATGATGAATCCAATTACGACAAGAAATATTGGATTAGTATTAAGAAATACACATCATATCAACATACACATAGGTTATTCATATAGATGAAAATGGAATTGCCATTAGCAGTCATGGTCGTTCATTGAACCTATGAATGGTTGATCTCATGATTATGAGTAACTAATGTTTCCGCCATTAGAATAATCATGCACATGTCCAATAGTGAATCATAGCATAAGAGCATGATGATTCATTGGTAAGCCACAATAGAAACGTCATGAATTCTCAAGTAGAATCCGATGAGCGATTTCGGTGTTTGTCAGAATGCTCTTATATGTGTCAAGAGGTTGCGCATATTAATGAAAATCCGAGCACATGTAAGGATTTATGAGAATCCTAAACCTTTCAAGCCTAGAAAGAGAAATAAGAAGTTTTGGAAAGATACTTAGTTGAATAAGAAGTTACTCAAAACTAATCTTTCCTAACTATGCTAGGACTTATGTGAAGTGCTAGACCAATCGTCTTGACAAATTGTTGTAAGACTCTGCAAAACATATACCTAGTTCATTGTGTGTGAATGGAGTACTTGATCAGTACAAGTTATATCATTCACCACAAATTCGTTCGTTATGTGATAATCGATAAGAAAGTTCTTCCCAGATAAAGAACCAAAACCGAGGTCGGGAACCTTGATGTGTACTTGGTAAGATTCATGCTATGAGAGAGAATATGAATGTAAAGGAAAATGTGACTATAAGAAGTTTGAACACATGGACACATGGCATGTTAAACTTCTATTGCAATCAATAAGTGTTTACACTTACGATATACATCACAAGGTTGAAATATGGTATTGACTACCCGAGTGTGATGTCGACATTTGTCGTTTGAGTTATTATTAACTCACCTTGTACATTGTTATGTCCAAACAGGTTGTGGAGACAATTGAACCCCGTTAAAGTGAACATGGATTAACATTGTACTTGCCCATAGTTACTTACATGAGGTGACGTCTCGAAGTGACTAGAGTGTGATGCGATTGATGGCAAGTTCAAGTGCCATAGAGTCATGTGAGATGACTAGTCGATCACATAGGCGGTATTTAGGAACGTTTTGTCGGGCCTAATGACCGCTTATAGAGTTCTGGCAAATTTATATAGCCTGGTCGTGGCGAGAGCTGCTATAGTATTCAAATGAGTCGATTCTTTTGACTAAAGACTATTCACCTAAGATGGCTCAGTTTCAGATTAACTTTGATTTGTGTTACTACGACCTTCGTAAATGGGGTCAAATGGGCATATTTTGGGTTATGATGGCTGTGGCTAGTCGAAGGGAATGAGTGCGATAGGAATTGTCCACCCCCTTGTCAGGGTTAAAACAATATCTCTGGGCCACTCGAGGAGTAATGAACTGGAAATGCGTGGCCACGCTCGGAAAGTATCTATGATAGATAAGTCCGGTCAATCAGTTATTCTCCAGATCGAGGAAACCACTCTCGATATGATCACTTGCAAGTACGACCTGAAAGACACCTTGCATTGAGTGGGAGATAGTAATAGGACAAGAGAATTGGTGACGCACACTTGTCGAGGACAAGTGGGAGATTGTTGGAATATGTGTCCTCCGACAATAATGCGATCACGACTGTTGATCATGATGATCACATGTTTAAATCTCATTATAAAGAATACAATTGGGAAGTAATATTTTTACTGTCAACTGGTCAACATATATCGGTAATGATTGGCTGACTAGACTTTGACATTACTGTCGTGTGACGGTGGTGATCAGTTGACCCCCTAGGTTATACCTATAGGGCAACACTCTTAATTGATCATTTAATTAATAGTATAATGTTACGAGTTAATTAAATTACTTGAAAATTAACGGACGATTTTGGAAGTAAAATTTACGTATCACATTGAAATTTGATTAAATGAGATACGGTCTGAGTAATCGAATTGTATCATTACTCAGATGAAATTATTGTTTAAGGAAACAATTAAATTTGAATGAATTATTATAAGTACGATTTATAAATTGGTAAATTATTTTGGTACAAGTAATTATGAATTACTAAGTCGATTTTTGCATATGACGTATTTTTATTAATGCGTTGATTTTTAATAAGTTAAAAATACATAACAAATTTATGTTACATATGACATGTGACAAATTGATAAATTGACAAAAATAATATGGATTTCATATTATCCATATGGATCGAAAATTAGGTGAGGATTAAGCTAATTATATGTTGATTATATTAGTGGAGGGCATGATGATTACCCTAGTCACTAGCCATGCAAACCTAATGCTCATTGTAAAGAACAATTTATGTATGCATTGGGTCCCATTTGCCCTTTCTCCCACCCGGTTTTCTAGAGGCAAAAACCAATTGGTTTTTCCTCTCCTTTTTACCATATACTCAATAATGTTATTGATGTATTATTCATTGTTTACTCATCCAAAATTAGAATTCTAGAGAGACAAAAAGCTCTCTTCTTCTTCTCTCCCAAAACCGAAAATATTAAGTGTTTTATAATATTTTTGGGTCATTTTTCTACAAGATTAATATTGTACTAGTAACTATAATATTAATTTTAATTAAGAGAAAGCTTTGGGTATAAATCCTTGGGAGAGATCCTACACTTGGGTCTTAGTTCATCCAAAATGGAAAGCTCAAGAACAAGAGAGAAAGGTGATCTCTCTTGTGCCCATTAAACCGAAAATCACAATTTATGAACATTTCCTCTTTATTTTGTTTAATAGTTTGCATGCATAAGATCATTAGTTAATTTTATGACAAATTAATTTAAAACATATATGAATATGTAAGTATATAGATCTACTTTTCCTTCACTAGTACCCCTGAGGAACGTGAGAAGCTAAGGAAGCACGAGCCTATAGACTGCAAAATTCGTGAAGTGCCGAAGAAGAAGCAAAGGTACTTGACTGAGGAAGAAGAAGAAGCCGAATATCGGATTGTTCGTCCGTCGAATAAACCAAAGAATGCCCCTACTGAGAAAATGGCGGTGGATTGAAATGGAAATGCTAGACCGCTAGAACGACCATTGGTGATTAGGTCGAAAATAACGCAAGAGCGTCCCGCTCATGGCCGAGACAAGAAATATGACAAAGGTGACAAAGGCAAGGGGAAAATGGAAGAATAGCCATAGTCATTTTATAATATTATTTATTATTATTTGAGTTGTAATAAATGGCGGGGGTTTTAGAATCCTAGCCTAGATTTTTAATTTCAGCATTTAAACGTATATGTATTTGGCGTATTATTATTATTATTTATGGAACAATGAATAAAAGATTTATTAGTTAAGAAACTTTCATGACATTCCTTTATTTATTCTTGTCGAATTTCAAATGCAACACGCAAATGTCCTTCTATTTACATCTTGAAATGACGAGTTATATCCTGTTAGGGATTGCCTACATATTCATTAAAAAAATGAAATCAAACCTTGTACCTAGTTCGAGAAAAGAATGTAAAAGAATAAATGTTCGAAGCAAGAGCTTGTAATGAACTCAGAAAATAAGCATGTGCTTTACTTACTCTTAAAGAAGTGCAATTTAATTTATTTGATGATATGAGGATGTCAAAATGTCAAAACGCAAGAGCGTAATGTCATGAGATTTTAGCGGGCCAGGGGCCGGTTTTATTTCGTGTCGCAAGAGCGGCACGTGGGTCACGCGAGGTGCATTTTATCCTATTTCTAAGGGTAGTACCCTTTCAATTGGTCTAGGTTGGTTGGGTTAGAAAACTCATTCCCGTCTAGGTCTGTGATCTTAACCGCATCCTCTGAAAGTATGGTCTTGACCAAAAATGGTCATGCCCAATTAGGCATAAATTTTCCTCGTGGATCGACATGTAAGAGAGCCCTGACTGACTTGAGTACTAAATCTCCTTCCTTGATATTTCTGGGTTTTACCCATTTATTAAAAGCTCGTTTAAGACATGCTTGATATGTCTGCATATTATGTAATGCGCGTAGCCTTCGTTCGTCCAAGAGGACGAGTTCGTCATACCTGTCCTTTTTCCAATCAGCTTCTGGAATTTGACTTTCGAGTAGAATGCTTAGAGATGGGATCTCTAGCTCCACTGGTTGTACAGCTTCCATGTCGTAAGTCAAATACAAAGGCGTAGCCCCAGTGGGCATCCTAACTGGCGTGCGATATCCCCATAATGCAAAGGGTATTTTTCTAGGCCAATCCCGATAATTGTCGATCATTTTCTTGAGAATTGTGACAACATTTTTGTTAGCTGCCTTTACCGCACCATTAGATTGAGATCTGTACGGCGAGGAATGGTGATGCTTGATCTTATATTTGGCTAGCAACTGTGAAGCTTCGGCTTGAAAGTGTGATCCATTGTCACTGATGATTTCATGTGGGCAACCATATCGAAAGATAAGATTGGTTTTTATGAACTTTGCCACATGTTTGGCTGTAAGGCTAGTGTAAGATGCTGCATCGACCCATGTAGTAAAATTGTCGATGGCTACTAAAATGAAACAATGGCCTCATGTCCTAGCTGGAGTGTTCTTCTCGATGATGTCTATTCCCGAAGCAGAAAATGGCCAAGGGGATATCATGGTATATAACATTGAAGAAGGAACATGTTGCACAATCTCGAAGATCTGGCAGTTGTGACAGTGCCTTACATATCTGATGCAATCACACTCCATCTTCGTCCAGTAATACTCTAGACGTGTAATGTTCTTTGCCATCATAGGTCCACTCATGTGAGGACCAAATTCTCCATCATGAACTTCATCCATCACTTTCTGTGCTTGTGAACGATTAAGGCAACGTAGGGCGACACCAAGAGGTGTTCTTTTGTACAACTCTCCCTGCAGGAGGAGGTATTGAGAGGTAAGTAGGCATATGGCGTGTTGTCCCCTCTTATCCATATTTGGTGGGTATGTACCATTGAGCTTGAAATTGAGAATAGCTTGGAACCTAGGTTCTTCTGGGTTTTCTTCCTCATCTGTGAGGAAGTGTACATAGGCTGGCTTTGATCGCCGTTTAATACACAAGGGCATTTAGACCATGTTTTTTGGCAAATTAATCAAGGATGCGAGTTTTGTAAGAGCGTCCGCAAACTGATTTTCTTCGCGAGGTAGGTGTAGATAAGTAACCTGATCGAAGAATTGAGCGACTTGATCTATCCTAGCCTGATAGGGTGCTAGAATTTCACTTCGGATTTTCCAGGATCCAGTGATCTTGTTGATGATTAAAGATGAGTCGCCTTGAACTCGAAGATGCTTGATGCCTAAACTTACTGCTGCTTGTAGACCAATGAGGCAAGCCTCATACTCGGCTGCATTATTGGTCATCTGGAAGTCGAGCTTGACAGAAAGTGGTGTATGCTCGCCTTCAGGAGAAATGAGCAACACTCCTATTCCAAATCCTCTAAGATTGGATGCCCCATAAATATAAAGGTCCCAAGAATAAATACTGGTTTGTAGAATATCCTCATCTGGAAACGACCACGTGTCTATCGCTTGCGTATCATGGATTGGATTGTCTACGAAGAATTCGGCCACTGCACGACCCTTTATGGCTTTCAAGGGTACGTATTTGAGGTCAAATTCTGAGAGCATTAAGGTCCATCTTGCTAAGCGTCCGATGAGAACGGGTTTCTCGAAGAGGTATCTGACGGGATCCATTTTAGAATACACCTTGACAGAGTAGTTAAGAATGTAATGGCTTAGCTTCTTTGTTGCCCAAATAAGAGCGAGCCATGTCTTCTCGAGAGGTGTGTACTTACACTCGTACTCTAAGAATCTCTTACTAAGGTAGTAGATAACTCTCTCTTCCTTTCTTACAGTTTGCGCGAGCATAGCCCCCATGGCTGTTTCGGTGACTCTGAGTTATAAACCAAGGGGTTGATCTCGTTGGGAAGGCATTAGCACAGGTGGCTTAGCCAGTATCTCCTTTAATTTGTCAAATGCCTTTTGACAGTCTTCATCCCATATGGTATGGTCCATTTTCTTGAGCTTTTTGAAGATAGGTTCGCAGATCATAGTTAGTTTTGATATGAATTGACTTATGTATTGGACCTTGCCCAAGAATCCTCTAACCTCCTTTTCTGTCTGGGGTTGTGGCATTTCAATTAAGGCCTTGATCTTGGATGGATCAATTTCAATCCCTCTCTGACTGAAAACATAACCCAGAAGCTTGCCTGACGTTACTCCGAATGCACATTTCTGAGGATTGAGCCTTTTGTTGTACTTGCGCAATCTAAGGAAAAATTTGCGAAGGTTATCGATGTGTCCTTTCCTATCCTTAGTTTGGACGATCATATCATCCACGTACACCTCCACTTATTTATACATCATGTCATGTAGCAAAGTAGACGCAGTGCGTTTGTATGTAGACCCAGCATTGATTAGCCAAAATGGCATAATAGTATAACAATACGTGCCCCACTGATTGACGAAGGCTGTCTTATGCATATCTTCTATGGCCATTTTGATTTGGTTGTACCATGCATACCCGTCTATGAAGGATAACAACGTGTGATCTGCTGTATTGTCTACCAACATGTTGATGTGTGGTAGAGGGAAGTCTTCTTTAGGACTCGCTTTGTTCAAGTCTCTGAAATCAACACAAACCAGGATTCGTCCATCCTTTTTGGGTACGGCGACTATATTAGCCACTCAGTTTGAATACCCAGAAACTTTGATGAAACCGGCTTTTAATTGTTTATCGACTTCTTCTTTAATCTTAAGAGCCCACTCTGTCCTCATCTGACGAAGCTTTTGTTTTACAGGCTTGAAACCTGGCTCTATTGGAATGCGATGTTCTGCAATATCCATGTCGATCCCTGGCATATCCTTGTAAGACCAAGCGAAAACGTCTTTGAACTCGTGTAGGAGGTCGATGAAATTGGCCCTTTCGGTTGGGTCTAGGGTCGTCCCTATCTTAAGTTCTTGGAGCTCTAATTCCGTTCCTACGATGATAGGTTTGGTGTTTTCTATAACTAGTGCCCCTTCCCCCTCTTCTAGTATTTCTTTGATTATATAGAGAGGTAATTCGATTGAGTCTCGGTTAGGATCATCCTCATTATCATCATAAATTGAATTGCATTCAGAATAACACAAGGAGTAAGCAGAATCAGATTTATTCATATTAAAATTTGAAAATAGCTGAAGCAAAGAAGCCATCTGCGCAGTAGTCAGTTGAATTAAAGGGACAGTTGCCGAGATATTCCCCAAGCTACTGTTACTAGGTGATGCTATGCTAGGAGAAAAGAGCGGTGGGGAGTGACGACAGGAAGAGACTCTCTAGCGACTTCTCTAGAGTTAGGTTCTGATTCCGACTCTGACTCCGACTCGAATTCATCTTTTTCGGGTTCTCCTTTGAACCTCTCTCCTTCTCCAGTAGTGACCTTGAAGAGCTTTCCTTGATTGTTAGTCTATTTGATCGACTTTCTCCATCCTTTCTGCTGATTTGAGTTGGTGTCGGTGATCAGTGTTGTAGGATTGAATTGGTCGTCTTGAAGTATCATGGTAATGATCTCATCCTGTGCTACCCTGACAAATTGATCCTCTCCAAATAGAAGTCTAACAGCCTGTTCGTCGAGACAAGGTGTCTGACGAGCTTTGACGGTAGGAACCGTTTATGGAGGAATGAAGTAGCAATCGTGGAAGACCTCAATTCCAGCTAGTTGAATGCCTTTGTATCTCTAAGGTTCGGGAAATGCATAAAGATTTTCACAGTCCCCTTCTTTGACGAAGTAACCATTTAATGTAGGGAGATAAGGTTGCATTTGGATTCCCTTTTTCTTGCGATTCCGAACTTGAGTAAGCATTTCAAGAGTTTCGGCTTTTGTGGGTTTGTACCCCAAGCCTAGTGGTATCTTTTGGGAGTCACATTCTTTAATAGGTGAAAATTTACTCTCTTTAATAGGGTTTAACGACATTCCTGGGAAGTATTCCTGGGATTTAAGCATGTGGTTGACCACTAAGTTGGAGCATGGATCGAAATATAAGGGAGCCAGCTCGTTCTCTATAAGGTTTATGATTTGAAGTCCCCCAAGCTCATACACTGGATCTGCAATTACTTGGTTTCCTCACATTTTCTCTATCATGACCTTGATAGGTGACGAAGTGATCATCACTACCTTGCCATCCAGAGGGATCTTGGTTTTCTATTGTAAGGTTGATGTTACTGCTTTGGAAGCGTGAATCCAGGGCCTACCCAAAAGTATATTGAAAGATGCCTCGATGTCCACTATCTGAAAATTAACCTTTCGTTCGAATGGCCCAGTGTCCACAGTAAGATTAACTAGCCCCACTACTTTACGTCGCGTTCTATCGTACGCCCGAACGCATTGGTTAGTAGGAGTCCAGTCCGATTCTTTCATGCCTAATTTGTTTGATGTTTTTAGTGGTATAACATTGACTGCGGAGCCATCATCCACCAAAGTCATGGGTACATTTTTCTTCAAGCATGTGACTCTAATGTATAGAGCAAGGTTATGAGTGACACCAAAGGGAGACAAATCCTCATCTGATAAAGTAACTGGGTTACTAAGCTTGACCGAGTCTTGGAAGACTAGGTTGACGACGTCGTCAGGTGTAGTGTTATGTGCTACATTCAATTTGGCCAATGCTTGCAATAAAGCCTGGCGATGAGGAAATGAACTTGAAACTAGTTGCCAGACTGAAAGATCAGCCTTTGTCTTTTGAAGTTGCTATAATAAATGGTCCGGAGAAGTATCCTCACCATCGTTGGGTGTGATAACATTGGTATTAGTAGTAACTGGACTATTCGTTTGAGTGACATTTTGATATGGACGTCCTGAGCGAGTAAGGTGGTCCACATCTTGATCTTCACTAGCCTTGACTATAGGATGTATTGTGAGGTAAACATCTTCATCGTCATCCTCCCAAACTCCATTGACGATATTGAGCTCTCTTAAGCTTATGATTTCAGCTTCTACGCTGATTATTTGCTCGACTAGGTCATCGGTCACTGCGATCACTTCTTGCATTGTGGATTCTTGAGATAATATTGGAACCATTGACCTGTTTTCCCTATGTATAGTGCTTGGACTGCGTAGGAATGCCACTACAACTTCTAGCTCTGAAACTTGTCTACTCACACTCATTGCCCATGCGACAAAATCAGCGATAGTAGCGGAGATGGTGGAATAACTCTCCTCATTTTGTAGTGCCTTGACCTCGTCTTCATCTAGAGAAATGAGGTGTGAACAATCCAAGGTGGATTCCACATCTGTAATCATCGGAATTCCAAGAGGATTCTAAGTATTGTTAGGTTTACTTGCAAGAGGTATAGGCAGGTTCCCATCCTCAATCATATCATGAATGACATGTTTTAATTTGAAATATTTCTCTGTATCATGTCCTTTGCCTCTATGGTACTCGTAGTAGGCATTCTCATCCCAGAATTTAGACTTCTCTGGGTCAGGTGTAGGTCCTATAGGTTGGAGCTTACCTTGTTTCATCAGTCTTTTTAGAGCGTTCGAGTATGAGTCACCAACGTTGGTGAACTTCCTCTGTGGGCCATTCTTCTTAGTAGACGATTCGACAAGGTTGACCTCATCAGTCTTGCTAGTGGAGCCATATAAATGACTCGTTGTGCCTTGATATCCGCGACCTACCGTTGTGGACAAGTGTCCTTTACAAATGTCGTCTTCAATTCTTGTTCCTAATACAGTTAAACCATTGAAAGACTATATGTTTTCGTATCTTAGGTGGTTCGCATAGATTGGCCTTAAGCTGTCCTCAAACTTTTCATCAAGAGTAGCCTCGTCTGGGCATTCGACGAGTAGTGTGCTAGTCTTTCTCCACCTACTTAGGAAGTCGGTGAATCTTTCTTTCTCATTTTGGGTAAGAACCTCTAGAGTACGCATATTGACTTGAATTTCAACATTATCTGCATACTGTTTGGTGAACTCAATTGCAGCATCATCCCAAGTAGCAATTTTCTTGTGTTCCAAAGAGTAGAACCATTGCTTAGGAATGGTATCGAGAGATGAAGGAAAGATCCTTAGGATCATCTCTGGCTTTATGCCTTTGATATACATATAATCTTTGAAGGCACGAATATCGTTCAACGGGTCTTCATGCTCCTTAAACTTTGGGATGTCAGTCATGTTGAAGTTAGTTGGCAGTTCAGCATTTATCGCCTCATACTTGCGATTGTTTTCCCTGTAGATGTCATCTCCCTTGAGGTAAATTAGTTGCTCCTCCAAATATTGGAGTCGCTTTTTAGCTTCAGTAGGTCCTGATGGAAGATTGACTTCTAGTTGTCCAACAAAGGGTGGAATGTTATCGTGTATGACCATGTCGGGAATGGCATCCTCTCCAGGAGCAAGTCTGGCTTCTAAAATGACAATTTTGTGGGATTTATTTGTATGCATCCCCTTAATTTTAAGGATTATAACGATATTTATAATGATGAAACTAGTCATAAAATAAATTGCATAAACAAAAGGGTAACGAGATGACGAAATAACCTTCGGTCCTAGCTTATATGGCCTATGAACAATATCGCAATGATATTCTCCTATCAGTTGCACCCAAGATGATATAAGATATGCACTTGTTCTTTTGCTAGAATCGATCCCCAAATCAACAGATTAATTTTAGGTTTTTGTGTTTTTTCCGATGAGAGGAGGCAAGAATGGGAAAAATGAATTAGGTTAAGAAGGAATCCCCTAACTCTCCTTATAACCGAGTATATGGAGAAAATAGGGTTGATTTTCTTTTCCTAATTTTCGGCCCAACTGAACCGAAATAATAAGGATTAAAATCCTTATTTTCGGTTATTCCAAAAATGTAAAAATGTGTTAAATATAAATTGTCATCTAGTGAGGATCGAACCCATAACCTCTTGGTTTGAGTACCCTCACTATTACCACTATGACACATTCATCTTGTTGATTAAATATAACATATTACATTTAATAACGAATTAACATATTAATTCGTCCAAGCTAACATTACATACATTTAATTAAATATAAATTATTATATTCAATTAACGAATTGACAGTTAATTCGTCTCAACTAATATTATTTAATATTCATTAAATAATTGTCTCATCAACACATTGACTAACTGTTTAGTCATATAAATCATCAATGTGATTATATTTCTATAACCACATCTCTCAAACACATCCTATAGGTGTGACCTTTAGGGACCAGTTGATCACCGCCATCTGTATGATAATAACGTCAAACTCTCTAGCAAGCCAACCGTTATTAGGTAATCGTTAATCAACTGATTAAAATACTAAGTATACCCTTGTGAACCTGTAAGAGATTTACAAATGTTATCACACTAATTTATGGAGGACACAAGCTCCAACAAACTCCCACTTGTCCTCACAAGTGTATGTGCGATAACCGATTCTCATATCCTAAAATTTCTCCCAATCAATGTAAAACAATTTGCAAAATCTGTATTCACAAAGGTCGTACTTTACAAGTGATCTGTATCAAGAGTAGTTTCCCCGACTAGAGAGTAACTTAACTGATAAACGAATCGACATTCGAGCATGGCCATGCATTTCAGTTACAACTCCTCGAGTGGCCCTGAGAAATAACTATACCTGATAAGGGTTGGATATTTTCCTCAACTCGAATCCTGCAGATGTAAGCATAGTATAAAATGACCCAAAAAAAATCTACTTAGCCTCCATTTACGGCAGACCGTGAGAAAGAAACCAAAGTCACCCAAAAACTGCCTTAATCTCAAGAGACAGTTGATAGTCAAAAGAATCGACTCTAGGAACACAATGGATGTCCCATCCACGACCCGGCACCGAATGTTTTTAAACATTTAGGACTCCATTACGTTGTCACAAAAATTTGTCCTACGAGGTATCGTTATAATCTCGTATTTATGAACGATCAGTCAACCGTTTGACTTATGGCTCGTTGAACCCACCATCAATCGACTGCACAATATAACAGCCAGAGTTATCAGCTCTTCGTGGCGATTACGGACCAAAACTAATATAATGTAATTCAGTTCACTTTGTAGCATTCAATGTTGTCAGTACAATCCACATGAAAAACAAAATGTTATATAAAAACGATGAAGTTATGAATAGTATATGAAAAAGATAATGTATCAAATCCATAATCAACTACTACAACTCGGGAACACGTTTAATTCCCATGGAAATGTTGTGCCCTACATGCTTATCATTATTCAACGATTCAGTAGTAGAATCTGCTACAATACTCTGTCTGGAACTCTTCCAGCTGACTGCAGCACCATTAAGAGTGAAGACGAACCCGGACTGAGATTTTGAATCATCTCGATCCGTTTGGAAGCTAGTATCTGCGTAACCGGTTGCGCATAGCTTAGTATCTACTCCATAAGTCAATACCCAATCCTTAGTCCTCCGTAGGTGCCTGGATTCTTTTGGTACCGACTCGTCATACTCAATGCATATGCCACGTCTGGACGTGTGCATATCATGGCATACATGATCGATCCTATTGCAGATGCATAAGGAATACAACTCATGCGTTCAACCCCTTCAGGCGTCGTGGGTGACTGAGACTTGCTCAACTACATCCCAGACGTCATTGGAAGGTCCCCCTTCTTGGAGTTGGTCATGCTAAACCTCTCAAGAATCTTATACAAATAAGACTCCTGACTAAGTGATAACGTCCGTCGTGATCTATCTCGGTAGATACGGATTCCCAAAATGCGTTGTGCCTCACCCAGATCTTTCATCTGGAAATGGTTCTTCAACCATCCTTTAACCGAAGATAGGAGAGGAATGTCATTCCCAATCAAGAGTATGTCATCTACATAAAATATCAAGAATACAATCTTGATCCCACTCGACTTGATGTATAAACATGGTTCCTCGACCGATCGAGTGAAACCATACTCTTTTATCACCTGGTCGAAACGATGATTCCAACTCCGAGAAGCTTGCTTAAGTCCATAAATGGAACGCTTAAGTTTCCATACTTTCTTAGGATGTTCAGGATCTATGAAACCTTTGGGTTGCACCATGTACAACTCTTCCTCCAAATAACCGTTAAAGAAGGCGGTTTTCACATCCATTTGCCAAATTTCATAATCATGAAACGCGGCAATCGCTAAGATTATCCGAATGGAACATAACATGACTACAGGTGCAAAAATTTCATCATAATGCAATCCGTGCACTTGAGTGAAACATTTTGCCATAAGTCGTGCCTTATAGGTATCTGGTTGCGCGTCTACAGAATGCTTTATTTTGTAAAGCCATTTACACTGCAGAGGTTTTACCTTATTAGGTAAATCAACTAGATCCCACACGTTATTCTCATATATGGAGTCCATTTTGGATTGCATGGCTTCGAGCCATAGCTTTGAGTCGGAACAAGCCATACCACCTTTATAGGTAGCGGGTTCATTACTCTCTAGGAGTAAAATGTCACCTTCCTCGACCATACCAATGTATCTGTCCGGAGGATTAGAGACTCTACCCGACCTCCTAGGTTCCTCAGGAATATTAACCGTATCATCAGTTGAAGGAACATCTTCCTCCATCCATTCCTCGGTTGTTGGTTCTAGAATCTCTGACAGCTCGAAGGTTCTATTACTCGTCTTATTCTCGAGAAATTATTTCTCTAAGAACGTCGCACTAGCCGCAACAAAAACTCGATGTTCGGTAGGCGAATAAAAGTAATGACCAAATGTTCCTTTTGGATAACCTATAAAGTATGTCTTGACCGATCGCGGGCCGAGCTTATCCTCGTGTCTCCATTTGACATAAGCCTCGCAGCCCCAAACCCGAATAAAGGACAAGTTAGGGACCGTTCCCTTCCACATTTCATATGGAGTCTTGTCGACAGCTTTAGTCGGACTTCGGTTAAGTATAAGAGTAGTTGATAAAAGAGCAAAACCCCATAATGAATCAGGAACTACGGTGTGACTCATCATGGATCGAACCATATCAAGTAAGGTTCGATTTCTCCATTCGGACACACCATTCAATTGAGGTGTTCCAGAAGGAGTTAACTGCAAAACGATTCCACAGTCTTTCAGGTGTTGATCAAACTCATTTGAAAGATATTCGCCACCCCGATCTGAACGGAGTGCTTTAACCTTTCTACCCAGTTGGTTCTGTACCCTGTTCTAGTATTCCTTGAATTTCTCAAAGGACTCACTTTTATGCTTCATTAAGTAGACATACACGTATCTACTCAAATCGTCCGTGAAAGTGATAAAATATCTATAGCCATCTCTAGCGGTAATTGACATAGGTCCACATACGTCAGTATGTATGAGTCCTAATAGGTCACTAGCGCGCATTCCAACACCTTTGAAGGAAATTCGAGTCATCTTGCCAATGAGACATGATTCACACGTGCCATATGTAGAAAAATCGAATGCGGGAATAGTCCCATTATCGACGAGTTTCTACACACGTTTCTCATTTATGTGTCCCATTCGACAATGCCATAGATAGGTTTGATCTTTGTCACCAACCTTTAATTTCTTATTATTCACGTGTAATACTACCGTGGTTTGATCTAAGATGTAAATTCCATTCATGGAAACTGCTTTGCCATAAATCATTTCATTGAAAGAGAAAATACAGCCATTATCCTTTATTGAAAATGCAAAACCGTCTTTAGCAAGTACGGAAACTGAAATAATGTTCTTAGATAAACTAGGTACATAGTAACAGTTATATAAATATAACTCAAACCCACTAAGGAGCTGGATTACATATGTTCCTTTGGAGACTGCATCAACTCGTGCTCCATTTCCAACTCGTAGGTCCACATCACCCTTTCCGAGAGGTGTGATGTTCTTTAGGCTCTCCAAATGATTACACAGATGAGAACCAAAACCAGTATCAAGTACCCAAGTTCCGGAACTTGTATGGTTAATCTCAATCATATGAATATAAGATGACATACCAACAGGAACGACGCGACCTGCTTTTATGTCCTCTTGGTAAATGGGACAATTCCTACTCCAATGTCCAGTCTTGTGATAATGGTGGCACTCAATGTCACCGCCCTTGCTTTTTGCCTTGCCCTGTGAGCCACTAGTCTCACCAGGCCCACTCTTACCGTTTCCTGGCTTTTTAAACT
This sequence comes from Silene latifolia, assembly GCF_048544455.1. Classification (NCBI taxonomy): domain Eukaryota; kingdom Viridiplantae; phylum Streptophyta; class Magnoliopsida; order Caryophyllales; family Caryophyllaceae; genus Silene; species Silene latifolia. The sequence goes on from NC_133538.1 coordinate 50,241,975, forward strand.
TTGGCTTACCTACATCTAGGTCGCCATGAGTCTTGCCCTTACCTTTACCCTTGTTGTAAATCGTGAGAACATCCTGCTTCATGCTCCCACTCAATTTCATATCCTTCTCGGTCTGTACGAGAAGGGGGTGTAGCTCATGAGGACTATTTTTCAAGTCATTCATGTAGTAGTCGCCCTGAAAAGGGCAAAACCATCATGAAGAGAATGAAGCATTCAGTCAATGACAATGCTTTCACTGATTTTGCAATCAAGTGCTTCCAGCTTCTCGACATTCTCAATCATGTGAAGAATGTGTGGGCTAACCGGTTGGCCCTTCTGGAGTTTCGCATCAAAGAAGCGACAGGTATGCGCATAAGTAACGATTCTCGGTGCTTTTGATAACTCGTTAGTGAGCGTGGTGAAAATCTTGTTGCACCTTGAGCAATGAAGCGTCTCTGCAAATTGGTTTCCATTGCAAAGATGAGTACGTTCTTTATCGCACCCGCTTCCATAACGAAGTCACTATAAGCAATTGACTCGTTGACTCCCGCATTGGGGCACAGGTTGACCGGTATTGGCTCGATTAAGTACTTGAGCTTACCATCAAGAATGGCGCATTCCGTAGTGCCGCCTCCCATCCGCAAAGTTGGACCCATCATTCTTCAGTCGTTTGGACTGATTCATGTGGTCCATGAAAGCTTTCAGCCAGGACTCGTGTCCAAGTGTGGCACTAGGCATCAGGATTGCGTTATTTCCAGCCATTTAGTTGTAACAGTATTATCAAAATATACGTGTTCTACACTACGAGAAGAAGAATAAAAATAATAAGCATGTGCATCGTTTATGATTTTAAGTCTAATGAACTACTGTCATAACGCGAAGACTCAAAACATTTATACAATTGACTTCCCTCAAGAATTATATAAATGATCCCAAGACTCAATTATCTGCAAATTGATAAGCCAACGTTTTAGCTAATTCTACCGTTAGAATTCTTGGTCGATAAATTTCTGTAAATTCTATCTTTAGTCCATCATATTCACGAGAAACTCTTTGGACTATGATGTTAAGGTAAACTAAGTCAACACAAACTACTTACCCAACGTAGAAGGGGTCATATTATGCCTATCGATGAAGAAGGGATTCATAGTTGTTTGCCCTTATAAAGACTAGTCTCAATTTCCGTTTTAGAGGAAGATCCCATCAAATTTATTTTAATTCATTTTAAGTGAACTAATATCTAGCATGCGAGAATGAATAAAATAAGGTGATGGCTTAATAAATATGTGACATCTATATGTCCATGAAAACTAACATTCAATCTATATGAGTCAATTTTCATGCATTTTAGTAGTAGGTGGTTTGGTTTTAGGCGGAAAATGATGCATAAACTATCATGTGAATGAAAAGCAATAGGAATGAAAAACGTAAAAACAATAATAAAGTCCTAGTGTGGCCTATCCTATCAAAACGAACATAAATAAAAGTTTGGAATCCATCCTTGGATCCGAGAAGCTTGTCTTGATGTTCCATCTTGATCCATGTAGCGGGAGTGAGCTCCAATCTCCATCTTTAGTCTTCTTTGAAATTACAATAAATAAATTTACATAATAAACCTATTTATTACATTCTAATTTCAAAACCCAAAAACTAAAAGGAAAAAAAAGGAGATTCAAGATCTCATAATTACATAAAAATTATGTTTCCTTCATTACGAAAACATAATTAACTAAGGCCACACTAATTATTACAAATTACAACCGATTGCAAAATACGTAAATTAAATTCATTCAACGATTCATTCAACTAAATAAAAAACATCAACTAAAAAAAATTAAACATGCAAGACATAATTCTTTAATTATGTTGATTAATTATTCCAAACCACCTATTTAATTGATCAAATTAAGTGACAATTCCTCAATTAATCACATTAATTTTAATCTTAATTCACATTAAACTTGTAATATGAATTTAATCCATCAATATTTTAAACTTCTTTAAAATAATTAGGTATTTATTAATTATGAACCGCTTCACAATAAATAATTGGCCAAAGACAACATAAAAAAAATTTCTTCAAAATTTTCTTCTCGGCTAAACCGAAACAGCCACAAAAAACTTAACTCGGTTTTCCATCAAAAACCGTAAGAAAAAAAACAAATATCTTTTTTTTTTAAACAAATAAAATTCTGTCCCTACGTGAACAGTAACAGAAACAGAAGAATTTTTTTTTTTTAAATTTTTCTCGGTTGGAAAAACGGAACAAAAAAAAACAGAAACCGTATATTTTTTTGTTATTATTCACGGTTTTCTGCAAAACCGAAAAAAAAAACAAGAAAAAAAATTATCTCGGGAAACCCTAATGCCTCTTTTATTTCTCTTTTGCGGCAAAAATGTCCTAAAACAAAAATTGATGAAGAAAATCGTTCATAGTTGCTATTAGAACATGATTAGCATATAAATTAATAAAACATGATTAATCGTATATGCCAAAAACTATATAGCAAAAACAGTTTTTATATCATCAACATGACGATTCCATTTACATTTTAACTTAATCTTCATTAAATCTAAATCTTCCAATTTCTCATATTTTTATTTTAACTGATTAAACAACAATATGAAAAACGAAATGAAAATAATCATAAAAAACAGAACAAAATATCTCGGCAGGAAAAAAACTTTTTCGGCAAAAAAAAAATTTCAGATGATCCATTTTTTTTTTCGATTCAAACACTTTTGTTAAATTTAAATTATGAAAATCATCAAAATAAAATTCGTGGCCTTGGCTCTGATACCACTTGTGGGATTTATCTGTATGCATCCCCTTAATTTTAAGGATTATAACGATATTTATAATGATGAAACTAGTCATAAAATAAATTGCATAAACAAAAGGGTAAAGAGATGACGAAATAACCTTCGGTCCTAGCTTATATGGCCTATGAACAATATCGCAATGATATTCTCCTATCAGTTGCACCCAAGGTGATATGAGATATGCACTTGTTCTTTTGCTAGAATCGATCCCCAAATCAACAGATTAATTTTAGGTTTTTGTATTTTTTCCGATGAGAGGAGGCAAGAATGGGAAAAATGAATTGGGTTAAGAAGGAATCTCCTAACTCTCCTTATAACCGAGTATATGGAGAAAATAGGGTTGATTTTCTTTTCCTAATTTTCGGCCCAACTGAACCGAAATAATAAGGATTAAAATCCTGATTTTTGGTTATTCCAAAAATGTAAAAATGTGTTAAATATAAATTGTCATCTAGTGAGGATCGAACCCATAACCTCTTGGTTTGAGTACCCTCACTATTACCACTATGACACATTCATCTTGTTGATTAAATATAACATATTACATTTAATAACGAATTAACATATTAATTCGTCCAAGCTAACATTACATACATTTAATTAAATATAAATTATTATATTCAATTAACGAATTGACAGTTAATTCGTCTCAACTAATATTATTTAATATTCATTAAATAATTGTCTCATCAACACATTGACTAACTGTTTAGTCATATAAATCATCAATGTGATTATATTTCTATAACCACATCTCTCAAACACATCCTATAGGTGTGACCTTTAGGGACCAGTTGATCACCGCCATCTGTATGATAATAACGTCAAACTCTCTAGCAAGCCAACCGTTATTAGGTAATCGTTAATCAACTGATTAAAATACTAAGTATACCCTTGTGAACCTGTAAGAGATTTACAAATGTTATTACACTAATTTGTGGAGGACACAAGCTCCAACAATTTTGGCCTTCGATGGCATTAAGGCGAGCATATGCTTGGTCTTGGCTTGTTTGGAGACGAATGAGCGCAGCTAAGATGTGATCATTACCATTTACGGACGGCTGGGGTTGACCATTAATGCTTCCGTGACTAGTTCCCACCATTTTGGAACTGAGGATAAGAGATCGACGACGAATCAATACAAGATCGACCATTTTCACACACTTACTCAAAAAGACTCGACTCGTGAAGTGGGCGTGTGCCACTGTGAAAAAAAAGGTTTGGAAATGACAAGCTGTGAAATGTTTGTCCTAGACAACTCTAGTGTAGTTGTTGGAGCGCTGACTCGAAGTGAGGTTTGAAAATGGGTTTGAGGCTTAAACTTTGACTCGACATTTGGACAGAGTTTCAGCTTATTCTACGCTATGTTAGGCCATTTTCGAAAAAATTTACATTTTGAAAAGGATATTGAAGGAAATGTAGATCTTTATACATACTAACATACTCATATATGTCGAAATTAATTTGTCATAAAATTAAATACGGATTTTATGCATGCAAACAATATAATAAAAGAGAAGAAATCATTTTCTTACAATGAAATTTCGGTTCAAATGGGCACAAAAGAAATCTCCTTTTCTTTTGTTCTTGAGCTTTCCTTTAATGGAAGAACAAGATCCAAGTGTAGGATCTCTCCTTAGGAATAATACCCAAAGCTTAACTCTTAATCTAATTAATATTATTTGAGCTAGTATAATATTAATCTCATGAAAAATGAACCAAAAATTTGTTTGGTTTAGGCTCCTAAAATCGGGTAGGAGATGTGGAGAGGAAGAGTATTATTTTTATCTCTCTAAAAATAATTTTACATGGTTGAATGAATAATAATAATCACCCACACATACATATGGTGAATAATAATTATTTTAAGTAAAAGAACTCTTGTTCTTTTCTATGTAGAACCGATTGGGAGGGAAGGAGAGCCCAATGCATGGGCTAATTTTTCTACCCAAGAAATGTAGGCTTGCATGGCTACACATAGGTAGATCATCATTGTGTTTTCTCTTATTAAAATAATTAACACAATTTTTCCACTAAAACCCTCTTAATATTTCGGTACTTATAAAATGGAAAGTCCATTTTATATTTTGTCATTTGTCAATTTTATCACATGTTACATGTTACATGACATGTAACAATGCAATGTATTTTTATCATATTAAAAATCAACGTATTAATAAAAATACGTCATATACAAAAATCGACTTAGTAATTCATAATTACTTATACCAAAATATTTTACCAATTTATAAATCATATTTATAATAATTCATTCAATTCCGATTGTTTCTTTAAACAACAATTTCATCCGAGTAATGAAACAATTCGATTACTCAGACCGTATCTCATTTAATCTTATTTCAATTTGATACGTAAATTTTACTTCCAAAATCGTCCGTCAATTTTTCAAGTAATTTAATTAACTCGTAACATTATACGATTAATTAAATGATCAATTAAGAGTATTGCCCTATCGGTATGACCTAGGGGGTCAACGATCACCACCGTCACACGACAGTAATGTCAAACTCTAGTCACCAATCATTACCGATATATGTTGACCGGTTGACAAAGAACAAAATTACTTCCCAATTGTATTCTTTAAAATGAGATTTAATAATGATATTTAAATCACATGATCGCACTATTGTTGAGGACACATTTCCCAACAATCTCCCACTTGTCCTCGACAAGTGTGCGTCACCAATTCTCTTGTCCTATTACTATCTCCCACTCAATGCAAGGTGTCTTTCGGTCGTACTTGCAAGTGATCATATCGAGAGTGGTTTCCTCGATCCGGAGAATAACTGATTGACCGGACTTATCTATCATAGATACTTTCCAAGCGTGGCCACGCATTTCCAATTCATTACTCCTCGAGTGGCCCCGAGATATTGTTTTAACCCGACAAGGGGTGGACAATTCCTATCGCACTCATTCCCTTCGACTAGCCACAGCCATCATAACCCAAAATATGCCCATTTGACCCCATTTACGAAGGTCGTAGTAACACAAATCAAAGTTAATCAAATCGAGCCATCTTAGGTGAATAGTCTTTAGTCAAAAGAATCGACTCATTTGAATACTATAGCAGCTCTCGCCATGACCAGGCTATATAAATTTGCCGAGAACTCTATATAAGCGGTCATTAGGCCCGACAAAACGTTCCTAACATCCGCCTATGTGATCGACTAGTCATCTCACATGACTCTATGGCATTTGAACTTGCCATCAATCGCATCACACTCTAGTCACTTCGAGACGTCACCTCATACAAGTGACTATGGGCGAATACAATGTTAATCCGTGTTCACTTTAACGGGGTTCAATTGTCTCTACAACCCGTTTGGATGTAACAAGGTATAATAAAAGAGTTTTAAAATAAAACTCGAACGACAAATGCGATTATCACACATGAATAGTCAATGCCTGATTAATATTTCATGTTCTATAATCTGATTTGATCTTGTACGTAGTTGTTCATTTCAATTCAATTGAAATGACATGACTCATCATGTTTAGCCTTTGAGAAGGCTTTGGTTAGTAGGTTTTATCAATTTCTTGTACCTTACTCAACCTTACAACATACTCGTTTTCCTTTGTAATGTATACATTTGCATTACAAAACTTTCTGAGTACGTGTCGAGATCCAATCAAGACATAGGTCCTCTAGCCTAAGAATAGCTCCCACTGTTTTCGCAGTGTGCGGGACTCTTCGTTTTTGCACATCCCATGATTGCAAGTGTACTCAATTTCCGTTATAAATATCTCTCGTTGTTCTTTATTGCCTAGAACGATTCTAGAAAATCTACTTCTTAATTAACATGGCCACAATGGTATCTTAACCATCCTAATGTGTTTTGATTATGGTATTGTCGGAAACCATGCGCAATCTCAATTATCAATTGTCACTTGTGTAACACCCTTACACAAAATTGCATCATAAACACTTTGCTTTACTTCCTTAATGCTTCTGCAAGCACTTAAGGGTAATCTTTACAGCTTACTTGGTAAAGATTACTTAAATTCGATTTTGAAAACAGTTCATCATACTCAAAGCATATGAAGTGTTATACATCATTTCTTTTTAATTGATTCGGCAGCGGAAGCAAATGGAATCAATCAAATATGTTCAATTTTAATTGAACTGGTCATGAATCTTACCAACATAAGACTTCTTACTGACGCTAATATCATGTGGATTTATCATCATAAATCCGGATATTCAAGATGTATTATAATACTCCAAAAGTCTTAAATCATTCTCAATGATCAATATGTCATCCACATATCGGACTAATTAAAATTTCCGTAACTCCCACTAAACTTCATGTATAAACACAACTTCTTGACTTATCGAGAAATGTTTTATCACATGATCAAGATGTTGATTCTAACTCATTGATGTCCTACTTAAGACCCTCTCTTAAGTTTCACATTATCTTAGGATTGCAAGAATCTACTAAACTCATGATATGTATTGAATACATTCCTTCTATTGAAGAAGCGGGTTTTAGATTCACTTGCTACGTATTTCATAACCTCATAATGAAACACAATCCTTAAGAAGATCCAAATAGACTTAAGCATTTCAACTAGTGCAAAAGCCTTTGCAACCAATCTTGCTTTGAAATATCTCTTTATTAGTGCAAAACCCTTTGTCACTAATCAAGCCCTTTCGTTTCGGATTTTCACAGCTCTAGGCCTTGTATTGAGTTGTGACTTAAACACTCTTATGTAAGTCATTTGTTGATTACTTTCCAGAAGTAATCAACTTGAATCAAAAATTTCTTTTGTAAGTTATAAGCTCTTTACTTTCTTAAAAGTAGCATGAATTCATCATCTTTAACAAGTGACGAATTTAACCTCCTAGGTTTTGAAGAAACAACGTCTTACACAAAACGTCTCATGTAGCCAAGAAAGACCAGTTCCTTGCGACATAACATCCTTTGTGGCTCTTGAATAATTTCTCCCACTCTGTCTTCTAGAAATAAACTTGTATTTTAGAAAGACAGCTTCACGAGCCGCAAACCCGTCGTTCTCGTGATAATTCAAGGGAAAAATGAGCATCTGTTTCTTGTGAAAACTTACAAACATGGTACCCGTACCATTTCATATCTCATATGATTCGATTTAGTGGAAAAATAATTTAGACAAAATGATAAAATCCCCAAAAGGATCAAGTGACTTAAAGTAACTTGATCCAAGTTCAAACCATATTGAATAGCGTTTGAATTCTTATCCAATCACAGATTATTCCATAATGCGTGGTAAGAGAGATTAACTTGTGATACTATATCACATTTCTTTTGGCTTATATCAAAGTCTTCACTTTGATAATCCCATCACGACTAAATCGTGATTCCTTGAACTCTTTAAACTTCTTCAAAGATTTTTCTATTTACCTTATTAAGTGAACACATAAGCGTCAACTTAAATCGTTGGTAAAAGAAAATGATCAACCTATTATGGATCAATGATTTACAACCTCGATCTCCTTTTCAACCAAAAGGCACGAGACATCTTGCTTTGAATACAAGATACGCATATACCATTAACAATCTAATGGTTTCAAGAGTACTCGATAACTCTTTACGTTCATCATTCCAAAATTTAAGGTTTAATCTTGGGTTACCAATTTGAATCTTACATCATCTACATGATATATCATTCTAGTTTGTTTTAGAATATAATCACCTTGATAATGGGCTAGCCATACATCAAATCGTGGTGTATAGGGTCACACAAGTGAAAACCCTTTTTGTATCTTAACAAGTTTATATCCTTATTTAGAGTTTATGCACTTAATAGTCACAATTAAGTACAACTTTAAATCCAAAAACTAGATTGAGTACACAATTACTCTATCTCTCGACATTATTGTTGCTAGTCGTCATATTCTAATCATCCTATGTATCAAGTACAATGATGAAAACCTCCACTGGTTTCTAATATTGACGAAGTAGTACTAGCAAAATTTATGTTTAATCAAATAAACATTTAAAGAAGAAGGTCTCATTAGATGTCCCACAACTAACTTGTTAATTCTTCAATAATTTGGGGTAGTTTCCTTTCTTGTGTCCAACATTTAAGACAATGGAAACTTTATCGGTCGGGATTGATAGGTTTAGTATCGTTATTCTTCAACAACTTTACTTTTGTCATAACCTTGTATCAATTCCATTATAATCCTTACTTCTTGAACCTCGTCCTCATCTTAACGGTTTAAGAGAATGCTCCCACTCATTTCAATGAGTCTTTGCTTTGAGTAGCAAAATTGAATTCATGAAGAACACTCTTCATTTGTTCGTTTTAGTCTTAAAACTTTCATTGAAGTGGTTGTGTTATTTTGGTCAATTACGAATTCTGAAAATCTAATCACCAAAACAATTTATCGCTTCAAGGTACTTAATTCAATTAAGCATATGAAACATAGTCCATTGTAAGTAGAAGTGTTAGTCAAGAATCAAAAACCTGTTTGATAATGAATAACTTTAATCTATACTCTTTACAAGAGATCCTTATCAATGGTTCATTTGAGGTTTTAGAAGCAAATTCATATTTGTCTTTAGTTATAATGTTTTAATGGAGATTTGAGTCAAAATCGAAATGATATCGTATATGAATTGTGGTAAAGAAATAGAACAATATGATAACGGAATATTGGAAAACAAAACATTTATCGTTATAATAATACTTGTAAACAAGTATAGCATTTACATAGTGACCTCTACCCAACTATGATAAATGATTCCAAGATCCAAATTCATATTAACTTGGGCACGGGGTAGCCGATGAAACCCTTATCAATATAACTCGGTGGATTAACTCTTTAATCGATTCTACTTTTAGAACTCTTGGTCGATAAAATTACTCTAATGTTTATCTATAGCCCAAAACACATCAACAAGGGCACGGGGTAGCCGATGAAACCTTTATCAATTACTTTTGTTGAGTTCAATCCAAATTTCGAATAAATGTGTCCATTATCCAAACCCACATTAACTTAGGCACGGGGTAGCCGATGAAACCCTTATCAACATGAATTCGGTGGATTAACATTTATCACCCACTTCCCCTACGTAACAAGGTTTGTACCCCGGGGTAGCCGAGTGCACTCCCTCGCGAAATAGGTTTTCATGGTTTCTACTATTTGGTAAGGCTATGTCTCAATTGTTTGTTTTAGCGAGAGGTCATGTCAATTTATTATCTATCACGTTTTAAGTGAACTAAAGCGGTGAACTACGATAATTCTAATTGACACGGTCGAAAAACTCGATAAAATAAGGATGCATGTTTTAGTTATGGCGATTTAGCGATGCATGTGACATAAAATAAAATGCAAGCATAAAAATAAATAAATCCTAGTATGGCCTTTCCTAAAATAGAAAAACTATTTAACTATTACATATTCGGAAACCAACTCCATTGGTCCCTTGAACTTCGGTTGTGGCACGCATCTCGAGGTAACACCGTCTTTATGTATCGTCATTCTTGAAGAAATCCGTCTTTGGGAACTCCGGAATGAATAAAATTACATAATAAATTACATAATTTCCTATTATACATTTGTAACTAAAATAAAATAAATCTATTAAATTACAAAACGGTGATACGAGATCACAATAAAAATTACAACCGAATCGATATTCCCATACATTCCGGGAAATACCAATTAAAATCTAAGGCCATACTAAGTAAAATTACATAATTCAAAATTACATAAATTAAAATTATGACAATCATAAAGAAAAATGCAGCATTATAATATGTATGAACATGCTCAATTTTTATGCTAAATCGCCTTTAATTAGCCAATATCGTATATTACTCGGTTTTAACGGATTTGCGTGATTTCAACATTTTATAATCACAAAAAATACATAAACTCATATTTATGCATAAGTTAATTACCCTAACCTCTTAGGACTCAAAATATAGTCTTCACTAATAATTTGACCATAATTAACCCTTATTTATAAAATTGTTCATAAAAGGACCAAAAATTACAAAAATAAGCCATTAAACTTCAAATAAATCGAAAAATTTCAAATAAATTCAAAATTTGAAATTTAAATTCATGAACATTCTGGAAAAATTCCATGACACTCATAATGTTCAAAATCTTAGGTTAAAAATTTCGAAATTTTTCCGGAAAAACAATGTTGCGGTTTATCGATTTTTAATAAAATAATCATAAAAAACATGGAAAAATTATTTTCATTAACTTTTCAATTTTAGATCTGAAAAATATAATAAAATGCAACATTAGACGTTTTTCCTAAGTCATAGATTATGTTTTATTAATTTTCCACTAATAATGTCACTATTTATGCTATTTTTCTTCAAAAATTCATAAATCATGCAAAAAGACTTCTTTATAGCCAATTATTTTACACACATCTTGTAAAATTGCATGTGACAACATATTAATTTTCTATGACCAGATTCGAAATTTAACTCATATTAACCTATTTTTCACTTAAATCCGAATTTAATAATGAAAAATTCATTTTTCGAGCATAACAAGTCCAAAAATTATGAAAATTTGCAGGTTATCTCAAAATAATATATGTGACAACATATCCAAAAACCAAGTTAAAATTCGAAGTATAGCTAATTTTCGACCAAAAATGACATTTTTACTCAAAAAATCATATTTAAATGCCATTATAGTAAATTATGAACAATAAAAATCCGAAAAATTAACCAAAATATCCTAAAATATTTTAGGACCAGAAATATTAACATGCATGCAATAATTTCGTGATATATCATAATAACACAAATTTTACAAGTTTTATTTGTTATTCATATAACTCGGAAAAACTTTTAACCAATTTGCATGCAAACAACCGTGGCTCTTGATACCGATTGAAGGAAATGTAGATCTTTATACATACTAACATACTCATATATGTCGAAATTAATTTGTCATAAAATTAAATACGGATTTTATGCATGCAAACAATATAATAAAAGAGAAGAAATCATTTTCTTACAATGAAATTTCGGTTCAAATGGGCACAAAAGAAATCTCCTTTTCTTTTGTTCTTGAGCTTTCCTTTAATGGAAGAACAAGATCCAAGTGTAGGATCTCTCCTTAGGAATAATACCCAAAGCTTAACTCTTAATCTAATTAATATTATTTGAGCTAGTATAATATTAATCTCATCAAAAATGAACCAAAAATTTGTTTGGTTTAGGCTCCTAAAACCGGGTAGGAGATGTGGAGAGGAAGAGTATTATTTTTATCTCTCTAAAAATAATTTTACATGGTTGAATGAATAATAATAATCACCCACACATACATATGGTGAATAATAATTATTTTAAGTAAAAGAACTCTTGTTCTTTTCTATGTAGAACCGATTGGGAGGGAAGGAGAGCCCAATGCATGGGCTAATTTTTCTACCTAAGAAATGTAGGCTTGCATGGCTACACATAGGTAGATCATCATTGTGTTTTCTCTTATTAAAATAATTAACACAATTTTTCCACTAAAACCCTCTTAATATTTCGGTACTTATAAAATGGAAAGTCCATTTTATATTTTGTCATTTGTCAATTTTATCACATGTTACATGTTACATGACATGTAACAATGCAATGTATTTTTATCATATTAAAAATAAACGTATTAATAAAAATACGTCATATACAAAAATCGACTTAGTAATTCATAATTACTTATACCAAAATATTTTACCAATTTATAAATCATATTTATAATAATTCATTCAATTCCGATTGTTTCTTTAAACAACAATTTCATCCGAGTAATGAAACAATTCAATTACTCAGACCGTATCTCATTTAATCATATTTCAATTTGATACGTAAATTTTACTTCCAAAATCGTCCGTCAATTTTTCAAGTAATTTAATTAACTCGTAACATTATACGATTAATTAAATGATCAATTAAGAGTATTGCCCTATAGGTATGACCTAGGGGGTCAACTGATCACCACCGTCACACGACAAGAATGTCAAACTCTAGTCACCAATCATTACCGATATATGTTGACCAGTTGACAGTAACAAAATTACTTCCCAATTGTATTCTTTAAAATGAGATTTAATAATGATATTTAAATCACATGATCGCACTATTGTTGAGGACACATTTCCCAACAGATATTCTTTACAAAATTTCGTCATGGTTTTGTTTACAAAACGGTGATCGTGTATAGGGTACAAACATACATATAGGCATTATAACGGTATGCTGAGGGCATTTAAAGGGATTTGGCTTAAAAGGTGGGTTGCCATACCAAGCAATCAAACCCTGGTCTTGGGAGAGGTCCGTGCCAAACATGAGTAAGGTCGGTTCCTAGTCCATTTCCTCGAGTAGTGAAACCTCTTGATACAAACATGAGTATATACCACGGTATGGTTAACGTTAATCACTATCCATCTTTAGGCCCAGATAAGAATTTGGACCGTCCAGATGGGACGATTGGTCGAATGGGTTGGTTAAGCCTAGGAAGGCCGAATGAAACGACCTACGAAGGTCTGAGTAATGAAAACCGACAACTATCTCGTATAAACTATTTCCTAACCTTGTTCAAGTTTCACCCTGGGTAACACGTAAGTGCATCATCCCCAGCGGAGTCGCCAATTTGTCCACAAGTATGCTTGAAAAAGGGATTTTAAAATAAAAGAAAAGAAATAAAAGAATTTAAGGAATTGAAAGAATTGAAATATGAAAATATGTCGAGTTAGTAGTGATAATAAGGATAATAGTCGATTAAAACCTAATTAGAATGCCTACGTCAAAACAAGACGAGTTCAGAGGCAGAAACCACCTCAGAACAGGTGCAGCGCAGCATCTGCAGCGTCCCTTAGAAGAGGCGCACCATTTCATGCGACTGTTCTTAAGTTGGTTTCTGATTGTGAAAGTCATACTGGTTAATTGTTATCGTTGGTTGTTTGATTAGAATAGATTATTGATATAACTCGATTGAAGGTGATTTAGTCAGATTACATGCATCAGGAACCATCATAAAATGATAAAAACGGATAAAAACGAACTATTCCAGGTTAGATATTATTTACGATGTCGAAAGCGGGTTTATATACAAACATGAAGTTAGAGGCAGAAATTTAAGAATTGATGAAGAAAATAGAATTAAAACATATATCAAAGACGAATTCAAGGGACTTGATATGAAGGAATCGAGCCTCTTAAAACCCGCAAATATCGAACTATAAGGGATTCAAGTCGGAATTATTAAAAGGTTTTATTTAAAACGAATTATAAACTAGAAAATATATGAATTCCGAAGAAATAAGAAAATAAAAACAAGAAAAGACTTCGAACAAAACAACGAAGAAACACGAGGAAAAAGAAGAAGAGCAACAGTGGCTAAGCAGCTTCCAGAAGAGGCGCAGCAAGTGCTGTGACTATTCCAGAAGGCGCAACAACTGTTGCAGCTCTTCTCGACAGTGTCTCTCTACTGATTTGTCAAAAGGGTTTTAAAATATGTTTTTGAAGACGGTTTTAGGCGTACTTATTATATAAACTCGTACATTAATTACAATAAAATAAAATACATTAAATAAAATTGGGATTTTATACCCTCAGACTTACATGTTAGTGTCGCGAGATTTAACTAAATCGTCTTTTAGTGGTAACTCGACTCGATCTATGCAAATATGAAAGTGCCCTTGAAAAAGGAATTAAAAGATTGATTAATTAATTTTGTAGTGGTCAAATTGGTCAATCATGCAAACGTAACTGGAACTCAGAATGATCTGAGCTTACGTGGTCGATTGATCAAGCACGTTGGAGTCAAAAGCAAAAGCGCGGTCTTAGAATGCAAAAGGGAGAAGAGAAGGGCGGATACTCGTGTGCCAAATATGGAGACAGAAGGTCTCTATTTATACTAAACACACGAAGGAGTTTAGGAATGACACGGATACGGAAACAAATCACGGAAATATTCTGCAAAGCATGGAAAGAGGGCTAGGGAAGAGGCGCAACATCCACTGCGACTCTTGGAAGAGGCGCAGCACCCGCTGCGTCATTTCCCCAGAGGTTTCCTCCTGAGCAAGAGAGATTTTCGCGTTTTTTTATGGAATTTCGGTAGATATACACTTCCTTATTCCATGAAACACAATATACGGAAGATATTTCTTTAAAAATATTAAATTTGGAATGCCCTCTCGTCTACTGACTCCCATATTGACACTCCAGATGAAAATTTGGAATTTTGTGCTGCAATTGTGACCCCTTCGCCTCAGATTGAGAGAAAAAAGGAGGAGAATTCGTCTGTCTTCCTTGCTGCAGGTACAGATGAAAAAGATGCAGGAGATGTCAAAAGTTGTTGTGCAATTAAAATCAATCAAATTGGGGATCCAAACATCAAAGCTGGTGAAAAAGATAAAGGGACGAGGAAGTTTTGTGCATACGTGGATGTCAACTATTCTCCCCCTACTGGTTCAAATTCAAGCTCGTGGAGAATGAAGAGGACGGTCAAGGATGCTGAAGGGACCCCCTCCAGTCAGAAGCCCTCCATTGGGCTACTGAACTGTTTTGGGAATTGAGCGGGGAATGCCCCGTGTAACAATTTGTAAAAACTAATTTTAAATTTCCGTTGAATTTCTTTATTGCATTTTTAGGACTATTAGAATTTAGACAATTTTTAGCGTAGTTAGAAAGACTATAGACTGTCATTTTTGTGATTTTGTATAATCGGGATATGCTTGCGAGTGTTTTTATGCAGGTTTGGGGAAGTAATAACGCATTTGGAGGACTTTCACAAAGAAAATCACTCGATCGAGTACTTTTTTTACTCGATCGAGAGAATTTTACAAGAAAGGATTCGATCGAAAGGTTTCAAAGTGCTCAATCGAAACAGCAAAAATGAGGAGTTCTCGATCGAATATAATTTTACTCGATCGAGAGGAATGAAGACCAGACTCTTAAACTTCCTATTTTTATTCCTTTATTCTTATTTCTTCATTTCTTCGTCCCCTTTGCACAAAAAACTTCAAATCCTCTCTAATTTTTTTGCCTAATACCACTCGATCGAGTGAAATTGCAAATACCGCGCTGGAAGTAACTCTTAAACTTCCTATTTTCATTCCTTTATTCTTATTTCTTCATTTCTTCGTCCCCTTTGCACAAAAAACCCCAAATCCTCTTTAATGTTTTTGCCTAATACCAAATCTAACACCTACAATTTGTTCCTAACTAATTAATCGACATTTCCCCCTTATTTCCCCTTTGATTTTTGTTCGTTTTTGCGGTCAATTACGGGTTCTTGGGTTTGCTGTTTCTTATTCGAAATTCCGCCAATTTGCATTGTCTTTGTCGATTAATTTGCTTCTTTTGTGGGCTTAATTTATCAAGTAAGTATTTTATTTACCTTATTGTTGATTAATTGCCTTTTTTCGAATTTTTAAGGTAATTTGGGAATTAGGGTTTATGATAGTCAAAATTTTCGACTGATTTGGGGATTTTCTGTTTAATTTGGTTAATTGATTATCATTCCCCCTTCGTTACTTGATTAGGATGGACAGTAGCTCAATGTCCTCATCCAGTTCGACTGTTACTTCGTCCTTGACTGAGACAGTGGTCCCTACTGCCACCACTGTCTCCACACCCGTTAGTACCACTGCCTCTACTGCCGTGTTTCTTGTCACTATTGCTGGTACTGTCGTTACTGCTTCTAGCTCCATCTCCGCTTCCACTTCCGTCACAGCCTCTGTTTTAGCTAGCACTGCTGCAAGCCCTTCTTCTTCTGTGTCGGTTTATGCTGCCTTTTCTGTTGCAGCCACAGCTAGTACCTCAGGTACGGTGACCACCCCTGCTGCGTGGTCACCCGCAGTCACAGCTGCTTACCGGGCGGCTATAGTACGTCGTTCCATCAGAGGACGGGCTTCTACTTTAGGTACTAGAGGCTGGGGTCATGCACGAGCTACACCTACTGCTGGCCGTGTCACCATCCGAGGGGATGATTCGCTCGACTCACACCCCGACTACCCTTAGGTAATCTTCGTTAATGGTATTCATCGCACTAGATTTTTCTCTTTGCTTGACCGTGACTTTCTTTCGACCAAGTTTTTGTGCCGTCAGTCACTTGATAAACTTGGTATCTACGAGCCTGAGATTTTGCGGGGTAAGGGGATGTCTGGACATGTGACCATGAGTGCCTATACCTACAAGGAGCTGACCCTTGTGTTTTTTAGCTCCTTTACCTTCTCTTCTGGGGCACACGACGCTGAGCCCACCTGCTCTTCCGTGTCTTTTCGGTTGTTTAACCAGACTTTTTCCTTGATTTTAGAGGAGTTTTATACTAGTTTAGGACTTTCTTTTACGGGTCCCACTGCTGCCCCTAAAAAGGTCATCCGCATGTTGTGGAAGACCTTGGCACAGACTACTTACGAGGAGCGAAAGCTCGCTCAGGTCGACCTTCCCCCTGCCCGCTACTTCCTGCGTCCGATGGGAAGTACTATTTTTGGCCGTAGAGAACCAAACAATGTGAACAATGATACGTGCATATTCTATAAACTTTATTAGCGGTTTTGGCACGTATTTCTATGCGTAATTATTAGCTTTAAGCTATTATTTCTCCCGAAACTGTTTACTTTGGATTTTCTATGTCATTATTGTAGGAAGGATCGGAAGTAAGCTAAATCAAGCCTTTATCTATTCCCGGGGGCATTTTATGGAAACTATGAAGTTGGAGGGCTAGAATCTCCTACAGCGCAACTGGTCTATCGACCAGTGACTCTAGTCTATCGACCATGGAGTTCAGTAGAGGAAGCAGTGTTGCCAGCACTGTACTGGGCGGTCGATCGACTGCTTCGCCTGGTCGATCGACTGGATCTCGAAGCTGCGTTTTCCTTTTACGATTGTCTTTTGTAAAAGCCCACTTGAAATTTATCTTTGGGGTAGACTTTTATTAGGAGAACGTGAAAAACAACAGATGTTATGCTTTATTTTTATCATTCACCAACTGAAGTTTTAGACCTAGTTTTTGTGGAACGCAAAGTGGAGGCTACGGATTTGAATCAATTGTTTGTTCATCGAATTCTTTAGTAAGCTTTAATTCAATTTCAATCTTCTCTTATTCTTGTCTTTTTATTTCTAGTTTCTTCCAATTTATATTTAAGCAATTTAATTTTAATCCCTTAGTTTTAATTCTAATTCAATCATGTCAATGTTATTCCATATCTTTAATTTTGCAATTGTCATATTCTTAATAATGCGTAGCTAAATTCCTATGCTAGGAATTAGGGAATCCATGGCGTCATGAGTTGATTTTATTAAGTTTAGGTTGAACCCGTACCGGCCTTATTTACTTTTGTGAGATTTTACCCCTTTCTAGATTGAGAGATTTGCGGAGTTAGATTTCTCACAAGTAATTGGAAAGACTAGCGGAGCGAAAGCAATCTAGTTTCTTTCTAGGGTGAAAGAAGACCGGGAGGCTTAGTTCGAATAGGGACTTAGAGGACCTATTTGACATCCTGAGACGGTATTGGACAGACCTTGACTTTACTTAACTGACCTTTAAACCATGGTGAACCGAAATTCCTAGCTGCTTTTTAATATCTATTTTAAACTTCATTCAAATTTAAGTAATTAGTTTATAATCAACCAACCACACTCCCCCCCCCCCCCCCCAAACAATTGTTACTACAATAGATTAAAAATAGCAAATAGAATTGATTTTGTCTCTCTGTGGTTCGACCCTTACTATCACTAGCTATAGTTTTAGTTTGGTTTATAAATTTAATTTTGATACTATACGACGGTATCAAATTTTGGCGCCATTGCCGGAAAGACGGTGTTATTCTGTTTGCTTTATTTTTTGTTTATTTTTCTTGTCTCAAGGAACTTTGGTTCCTTGAGGCCGTTTCTTACCTTTTCCTTCTAGTTTTGCTTGTGCACAGTTAGAAGAAGATTTTGTGAGAAAAACTTGAGTACTCCCGATTTTGCTACAATCATGCCAACAATATATGATCATTCTTAGCCAAAGGTACAAGATATTCCTCAGGAATTTAGCCTCCATGTTCCTACACAGGGGACTTTTGATATCCGCCCCTCTCACATCTCTTTAGTGGAGCGGAACCTATTTGGGGGATTACCAGATGAAGATCCTGGGAAGCATATGGAGATCTTCACGGATTTTTGCTGTTCCATATCTGTACCGGCCGGAGTGACCCAAGATGAAGTAAAGGAGACATTATTTCTATACTCCTTGATAGATTCTGCGCGTGAATGGTGTTGCTACCTTGATAAGGTAGCAGCTGGAGTTACAAACTGGACATCTCTAGCTTTGGCTTTCTACAAAAGATATTATCCGCCTGTGAAAACCAATGCTTTGAGAAGTCAAATTACAAATTTCCAGCAAGGACCCGATGAGGTATTACATGAAGCATGGGTCCGTTTCAAGAAACTAGTTCGATCTGTTCCTCACCACGGTTTTCAGCAGTGGTACCTTTGCAACCAATTTTATAATGCTTTGTACGATGACTACAGAGCCATCCTTGATGCGGCTGCAAATGGTAGGTTCCAAAACAATGTGGATTCTGATAAAGGTTGGAACACTATGGAGGAGATGGCAGTTCATAGAGCTGAATATGGGAGTTCGCGTGGGAATTCGCGAAATCCAAGTGATGAAATGACTACCGTTGCGGTACTTAAAGCTTTTATTAATGCCCGGTTTGAAAAGCTCGAGTCTTCTAAGGCTTCTGAGAAGAAAATTGAAGTTCATGTTCATAACTCAAATGAGACCGCAGAATTGAGATAAATAGTCCGAGCTCTTTTGGTTCAAGTTACGAAAATAGAAGAAGTTGGGATTGAATCTGCAAGGAATTTTGAGAGGCAGTTGGAGATTTTAGTGGGTAACCCAGTCGCTAATTCTTCAAGCAAATGTGAGGTTCCTTTCGTGACACTTAATGCAATTCACCTCCGCAGTGGTCTCTCATATGACGGTCCTGATAAGCCAAGAAAAGACTCGGAAAATGATGAAAAGTCAGATTTAAATTGCAGTGCGAAAAACGAACTCTCTTCGATTATCGGTGGTCGATCGACCAAAAACATCAGTCGATCGACCAGAATCTCTGACAAAAAAGTTTCTGACCAGGAACTATTTGAACCCAGTGCACTTGGTCGATCGACCGAGCCCCATGGTCGATCGCCAAGGTGCCAAGATCTTGAATGAAAATCCGTCAATTGAATTGCAAAATACCTCAGCTAGTGACAATTTGACGAAGATTTTAAACATTCGGAAGACGAAAATTGTCGACCCTACGACAAGTGTTGCAGTCCCGTATCCGGAGCGTTTACAGAATACAAAGTTGGAGCGTAAGTTCGGTAAGTTTTTGGAGATTGTCAAGAATCTTGAGGTAACCATTCCTTTCACTGACTTAATTACCCATGTACCTTCTTACACTAAGTTTATGAAGGATATTTTGACTCGTTAGAAGAATTTTAATGATGTTGGTACTATTGCTTTCACGGAGGAGTGTAATGTTTTTTAATGAAGCAACATACCACCCAAATTAAAAGACCCGGGTAGTTTTCCGATTCCATGTACTATAGGTAACCATGAATTTGGGAAAGCTCTTTGTGATCTAGGGGCCAGTGTCAGTGTTATGCCATACTCTGTGTGTGAAAAGTTGAATATAAGTAACCTTAAGGTGACCAATATGACCCTTCAGATGGTAAGTTCTTTATTCCTATCGATTTCGTTGTTTTTGACATTGTTGAGGATAGTCAGATACCTATTATCTTAGGTAGACCATTTTTACATATGGCTGGGGCCGTGATAGATGTCAAACGTGGAGTCTTTACCTTGGAGGTAGGGGATGACACAATTGAGTTCGATCTTGCCATCACCGCGATCGAACCCGCCGATGATGATACGTGTTATTCCGTTGATATTGTTGACAGGGCTGTGGTCATTTAATTGTAACTCGAGGGGATCCTTAACCAAGGATCCTTTAGCTGATTTAACCCATTTAGATGAGTGTGCAGTTAATCCAGCGAAGAATGCTGATGAGCTGGATCTTTTTGAAGCAGTAATGGAAGGCCACGAGCTCACAGAGGAAGAAGATTAGATGATCATAAGCCTGGCCAACGCAAATTTGGTAAACACTTGCTATACCATTGAAGCTGATTCTGCCTATGCTGTTGAGGTAAAGGTGCCAGAGCGTAAGCCACTTCCTCCAAATCTTAAGTATGTCTTTTTAGATGATACGGAGCAATACCCAGCTATTGTTAGTGCTAAGCTTGACGATAACCAGCTTTCTGCTTTGATGTGTGTACTTAAGAAAAACAGGAAAGCTTTAGGTTACTCTTTGGATGATATTAAGGGCATCAACCCTGACACTTGTATGCACAGAATTGAGCTGGAGGAGGGTCACAAGCCTTACAGACAGGGTCAGCGAAAGCTGAATCCGAAGATGCAGGAGGTTGTCATGGCTGAGGTGATGAAACTACTCGATGCAGGTATTATTTATAGAGTTGGCAACTCCAAGTGAGTTAGCCCAGTTCAGGTAGTCCCGAAGAAAGGAGGGACCACTGTGGTACAAAATGATAAAAATAAATTAATACCAACTCGAGTTGTAAGAGAATGGCAGATGTGCATTGACTACAAAAAGTTAAATGCCGCCACGAAGAAAGACCATTTCCCCCTCCCTTTTGTTGACCAGATGACCAGATGACCAAAAGACTAGCCTCTAATAAATTTTTCTGTTTCCTAGACGGATATTCAAGGTTCTTTCAGATCCCTATTCATCCGGATGATCAGAGTAAGACCACTTTTACTTGTCCACGGGGTAATTTTGCGTACCGCAGAATGCCTTTCGGATTGTGTAACGCCCCAGCTACCTTTCAGAGGTGAATGATGGGGATTTTTTCTGATTATATAGAGAATATTATGGAGGTATTTATGGATGATTTCTCAGTTTATGGTAATGACTTTGATCGTTGTTTAGTTAACCTTGATAAAATCATGCAGCGTTGTATTGATGTTAATCTTGATTTAAACTGGGAAAAATGTCAGTTCATGGTCAATGAGGGAGTTGTGTTGGGACATTTGAAATCTGATAAGGGCATACATGTTGATAAAACAAAAGTGCAAGTGATTGAGCAACTGCCTCCGCCTATGAATGTTAAAGGAGTGAGGAGTTTCCTTGGCCATGCTGGTTTTTATCGGCGATTCATTAAGGATTTTTCGAAAATTTCTAAACCACTTACACAATTGCTTCTTAAAGATGTTGTTTTTGAGTTTACTGATAAGTGCCTTTTAGCTTTTAACAGGTTAAAGGAGGCTTTAGTTTCTGCGCCAATCATTCAGCCGCCTGATTGGGTCCTCCCATTTGAGATTATATGCGATGCTAGCGATTATGCGATTGGTGTAGTCTTAGGACAGCGGAAAAATAAAGTTTTGAATGCCATATATTATGCGAGTCGAACTCTGGATGAGGTTCAAGTTAATTATTACAAAACTGAGAAGGAGTTTCTAGCTATAGTTTTTGCCTTAGATAAATTTCGATCTTATTTGTTGGGTTCTAAGGTTATTGTTTATACTGACTATGCAGCGCTGAAGACTCTCTTTCGTAAGAAGGATGCGATGTAACACCCCCATACTCCAAGTGCCTTACCAGGACCACTCAGGTATAAAGATGCTACCATCTCGGTTACCCGAGGCATGATAATCATAAGACAATGAAGAAACATACTTTATTAAACAAGTTAAGTGATTACATAACAAAACCAACTGTAAGCAAAATACAAATCGCTCTCAAACTATAAACCAACGAAAGGAACTGTCCTAACAAACACAAATGGAAGACTAAAGACTCGATATGTGATGACTCCATCCCCACTAGATCTCATGCGTATCCAAGATATACCGCTTAAGCAACCGCTCACCACCCCGAATGGATCACCACAGCTTTTAAAACATTTAAACGGGGTCAGTACTAATCACACAATTTATATACATATCAACAATCCGATAAACAGACATGCTCTCACACTTTGTCACACATACAATCACACCAATCCCAATAATCTCAATCACCGATCGTCCACTTTGGACCACCCACTCGCTGGGGGGACCGCACCGTACCCACCAAATCCCCGCTCTTCATACCGAGCGATAAACCCATGTTCATTAATGTGCACATCCCCTTCCGTGGCGGGTTCCACGAAGGGCGAAACCAGGGCGTGAATCCACTCCCGCAAGTGACTCCACTCAGCCGAGAACGCATCTCGAGAACCATAGGCAACCAGTCACAATCACAATATCAACAACCGTCTGAATCTATCAACAATGTACAATCACAATCACAGTCGTCACAATACAATTACTATAACAAACAATCAATCTCAACACATCAACAATCATCCCATTATGGGACTAATACTTTTGAGTAGAAATCTTACCTGGTAAGCACACAATCGACGGTCTCTACTGCTGAGTCAAAAAGCTTCCTCGATGAACCCTCCTCCTATCATACAACATATAGAGGCTACCAAATCACATACTACACATAAACCCCCAAACCTCTAAATTAGGGTTTAACCAAATCAAAGGAAAGACAATAAAAAGGGTACATAGATCTTACCCTCGACGCAAGGAACTCAACGGTATAACCAACGACGCGAACTGACCTTCCAAACTCCGGGGATTGCTAATTATGCGATTAGAATGAAGAACTTGCTTGCTTTCTCTCTTAAACAGTAATTTAGGTTTTGCAAAAGTGATTTAGAACAATGACGACAAAGCTTATATACCTTAATCGCATAATTAACAAAACCCGAGAAAACTCCCCGTAAAACCGGCTACTCGATCGAGTAGCTAAGGTACTCGATCGAGTGCCCCCTTACTCGATCGAGTACCCACGTTACTCGATCGAGTACCCAACAGGTCAGAAACTATTTTAAAACGCAACTCACCCTTACTCGACAGAGTAAGGCCTACTCGATAGAGTACCCAAAGACTTATAAATACGGAGTATTACATGCGAAGCCGAGGCCTTTGAGGTGGATACTCCTTTTGTAGGAGTTTGATTTGGAGATTAAAGATAAGAAAGGTGAAGAGAATGTGGTGGCTGACCATTTATCTCGTCTACAGCTGACAGAAAGGGAAGATTCGTTACCCATTAATGATTCTTTTCCTGGTGAGAGTCTGTTAGCTATTACTAATTCGGGGTCTTATCCACCTCCGTGGTTTGCTGATTATGCCAATTTTGCAGTGACAGGTAAAATACCACCCAAGCTTTCATGGCAGCAGAAGAAGCGGTTCGCTTATGATGATAGACATTACTTTTGGGATGATCCATTTGTTTTCAAGGAATGTGCAGACGGTCTTATCCGGAGATGTGTGCCTCAATGGGAGGTCAAGGATATCCTAGAAGGTTGCCACTCCTCTGCCTATGGTGGTCACCATGGTCTGTCCCGGGCTGTGGCTAAGGTACTCCAATCTGGTTTCTATTGGCCAACTTTGCATGCAGATAGTGGGATTTTTTTTGCTGAGTGCGATGCTTGTCAAAGATCGGGGAATATTTCAAAGAGACATGAGATGCCACAGGTAGGTATTCTAGAGGTTGAGATTTTTGATGTCTGGGGCATTGATTATCAAGGACCCTTTCCGAGCAGTCAAGGTAATAAATGTATCCTCGTAGCCGTAGATTATGTGTCCAAATGGGTAGAAGCTATTGCTACCCCTCATTTCGATGCAAAAGCCATGATTAAGCTGTTTAAAAAGATAATCTTCCCTCGTCTTGGTGTCCCTAGGGTTGTCATTAGCGACGGAAGCATGCATTTTAAAGAAAAACAACTTTGTGCTATGTTGACTAAATTCGGTGTCCAACATCGTAGAGATTTGGGGTATCATCCCCAAACTAGTGGTCAATTTGAGATTTCCAACCGAGAATTGAAAGAAATATTAGCTAAAGTTGTGTCTAAATCACGGAAAGATTGGAGTCTTAAGTTGGATGATGTCTTGTGGGCTTATAGGACCGCATTTAAAACTCCAATTGGTATGTCACCGTTCCGATTGATTTATGGTAAAACATGTCATTTCCCTGTTGAATTAGAACATAAATCTTGGTGGGCAATTTGTGAATTGAATTTAGATCCTAACCTCTCTCGTGAGAAACATATGACGCAGTTGAATGAGTTAGAGGAATTTAGGCTGCTGGCCTATGATAGTGCTAGGATCTACAAGGAGAAGACGAAGCGTTGGCATGACAAGAGGATCATCAAGCGCGAGTTCAATGTCGGTGATAAGGTACTCCTTTTTAATGCTCGTATTCGTTTATTTCCTGGTAAGTGGAAATCCAGGTGGAGTGGCCCTTATACGGTCACAGCAGTTATAAAATTCGGATCAGTTGTATTGGAAACCTCATCTGGAGACCGATTCAAAGTGAATGGTCAATACGTGAAACACTATCACGGTGCAGACGAATTTGTTGGGCAGGTCAAAGTACTATACTTTGACCCACTTTTAGAAGCTGCAAATTGAGGTAAGAAGGTCGTGCAGGACCTCTTAAATCATCGCTAACCGGGAGGCAACCCGGCTTGTAAATTTCTTGTGTAATTAGGAACTTTACCGTTTATTTAGCTTACATCTCATTTGGAGATTTATTTTATTTTATTTTAGTTAGCGATTACTGTTTTGGGAAGACGTGCGCCTTTGTGAGTGTTTGCAGGTAATTATTTTGTGCAAAGCGCGTAGGATGATTCGCTGGATGTCTAAGAGAGAAAGACGGGAAATTGAAGTTGAAAAAGAAAGTTTTGACGTAATTGAGCTTAACTGCCAGTACCTTCAGTCAATCGACCAGGTGTATCAATCGATCAACTGAAGAGAAAAAATCGCCAACAATCATAAACTATTTAAGAGGAAGACTGGTCGATCGACTGGATCTGATAGTCGATTGACCACAGTGCGATATCAGAGGCCACACAAATAGGGAAGTTTTAATTCATACTTTCATTCATAACACATTTGAACGAAAAAAAAACCCTAGTTCTTCCTCATTGCGATTTTTCGTGCTAATCTCCCATTTTTTTGATTTTCTTGCTCAAAATCTCCAAGGTTTCATCAAAGGTATGTCTCTAATCATCTTTTGGTCCTTTAAATTCGATTTTTGCTGAATATTTATGCCCAAATTCGAGCAACCTCACATTGTTTCGAAAAAATCGATTTGGGGAAAATCGATTTGAGGCTAATTTCTTGTGGAATTTGTGCTTTAATTGCGTTTTTTATCCATTTTCCCTTGATTTTCGAGCCATATTAGCATCTAGGAGGAGGTAATTTCGTTTTCCCCAATTCTTATAAACCCTAATTCGTATGTTGCTTTCCGTCTGAATTCTAGGGTTTACGTGTCATAGTGTTCGGGTTTGGGGAAATCTAATTGTACTTCCTAAGTTTAATAGGAAGCATAAATGACGAAAGGACAAAAAGCAGTGGACCGTGGGCAGTCCAGTCAGGGGGCATCAAAACGGTCGCGGATTACGCCGCCTATGGTCGAGTTAACTACGGATAGTCTACCTGGCTATCCGCAGGTGATTTTCTCTTCCTCTACACATAGAGCTAAATTCCTTACTTTGGTCGAAAAAACGAAAGTTCAAGCAACCCGTTTTCTGCATAAACCGACTTTGGAAAAGCTAGGATGTCTCGACTCCGCTGTTTCTCTGCTAAATGGGACAGGGATGTCAGTGGACATGGCTGAGTTCACATACCGTATTTTGACTCTTAAGTTTTTCTCTTCCTTTGTTTTCGACCAAGCTTCTTTTGAAACTAATAAAAATAGCTTCTGTGTCTCTTTTAGGCTGTTTAATGTCACTTACTCTTTGACACTAGCTGAGTTTGCTGGTTATTTGGGTCTTTGTTTCAAGGGTAACATCTCGGAGTCGTCTGATGTGCATAGGGTTATGTGGTCGTGCATATCCGACCTGGACGCCCCTAAGAGGAAGGGCACTTTCGTCCATTTACCCCCATTTCGTTAATACTTCTGGCTGATGGGCAACACCATCTTTGGCCGCAAAGAGTCAAATAACATTAATACAATTGAATTGTCTATCTTGGCAGGCTACCTGAATATCGAGAGTCGGGTAGCCCGCATTCATAACATTGCTTATTTGACTGCTTCTCACTTCCACACTATAAGTGAGGGCACCTCTCTGACCACCATAGTCTGTGGTGGGCTAGTGACTCGTATAGCCCACTATCTTGTTCTTGTGTTTCCTCGAGAGGAGGCTCCTCTCGACCCCCTTTCACGCTTCATGGACCTTGACTACGTCAAGTCCGTGAAGTGGGTCGATACTCGGGGTCGGTGGAAGATCGATTCTTTCATTTTCGACCCCATTCCTATCATTGCACTCCCTCCTATTTTACACTTTACTACTGTTGAGGGGGCGACTCGACCGCCCTTGCCTAACTATAGGCTCCCTATTAGGGCAGGCTCCTCTCATGCTTCCACCTTGAGAGGAGCCCATACTTCTTCTTCACAGGTTCCTTCCTCCTCCACTCCTACTCCTGGGTCGGGTTTCCCGGCTACTTTTCGACCCCCTACACCTATTGTTATCCCTGCGGTCATTGACCAAAGGGCGGTTTCACGTGTGTTGGGTGACTTATGCAGGAGTTTTGATCAGCATAGGATGGACATGGCTCTTGCCATGTACCTAGTTTATGAGGAGTTTGCTCGGACAGGGATGCTCCCACGGGGTCCCTGGACCCACCTGTCTTTCTTTGTTCCCCCGGAGAGCGCATATCCTCCGCCTGCTACGACGTCTACTCCCACCACTGCTGCTGCTGCTGAGAAGGAGGAGGAGGACGACTCAGGGTCAGATGAGGTGAGCGGTTTCGAGTATGAGCCAGAGGAGGACCAGTAGCAGCTTTCTGCCTCCCCTTTTTGATGGCTGGTTTGGGGAGGCCGTATTTAGTGAGTTTTCATTTCTTTTTCATTAGTTTCCATTTCTTCTGTAGATGTTTATATCCCTCCTTATTTTTGCATGCTGCTGTTTAGTTGATGAGCGCAATGAGGGCATTGCGTGTTTTGGTTTGGGGAGGGTACATGCATATGCTTGTCACATTTGCATTATTTTACTCGCATTTTTAAATTCATGTTTATTGCATTCCCGCATGCATTTGCATTTTCGTTTGCATAAAAAAAAAACAAAACAAAAAAAAATACAAAAATATCACGTTTATGTTAGCATGTAGGTCGAGTCGGAATGGATGGATTTCTATGATAAAATTGCTTTACGTATTGTCTCATTGCCCTTCCTTGCACTTTTAATGTCGTTGAGTATGTCACTTGCATAGTCTACGAGTTTTTGTTGGAATTTTACTAAACGAATAGACTTGACTCAATATTGGCAAACTACTTAAAATTTCTAAGGTTAGAGCTTATTTAAATTGGTGTCATTTATGACCGGTTTCATGTAGGAATAAGAGTAGTTACTCCTCGTAAGGCATGTCACATAAATTTGCATAAACATGAATTTTATCTGCTTAATACCTGTATGCATTTGGTTTTGCGGTTTGCTGACACATGTGGAAGAGGTTCCCTTTATTTCATCTTACCCATAAGCCCCACAAAAGCCGAATTTGCCTTTTTGTCCCATAAACTACATTCCAAATTTAACCGCCCTAGCCGAGCTAGTAAAGGTAGTTATTCGGAACTGTTATTTTGCGATTCGGTTTTTATTGTCTCGTGTGAGAAATGCATCAGTTTTGGATGATATGTTGGGAAATGAAGGGAAACTTTGAATTGAAAAAAAAAGAAAAAAAAGAAACTGAACTGAAGCAAAGAGGTTCAGGTTAAAAGGGGTGGTCGATCGACTGCCAGTTCAGGTTTTGAAAAAAAAAAAAAAGAGGCAGAAAGAAAAAGAAAGAAAAGAAAAAATCACATGACTAGAATAATTTTTGGATGGTGATTTTTATTCCCATGTTGCTATTTATAATTATTTGGGGAATTATTATTATTTTTGGAGACTGTAAGATTTGTGCTTTTAGTAGCACCGTTTTGATTTTCTCTCGAGTATGAAGTTGGGAAATTTCCAGAAATTTGGTGTTTAGAAGTTGCTTGCTCGGCTTTATCTCCTCTTATCCAAATTTATCTTAGCCCCTTCTTACCCGTAGCCTCACAATCCCAAATTGCCTCGGCATGTGTCATGGTCATTAAATGGTTGGAATGCATATGTACGGTTGTAAAGATTTTATTCATGTTAGACTGCAGGCATGTTTTTATGGGTCGTAGTTAGGTGAGAGACTTGTTTCGTTCATTCTTCTATCTTGCACAATTAAATTCTCATCCTATTCTTAAAATTGAGTGAATGAGCGACCCGTGAGAGTCCGATATACACGAGTCTTGCAAGGTCGAAAGTTTGGTAAATTCTTGAACATGTTCAACTCGTTTGTGCTTGACAAAATGCTTGGATATTATTTGTTGCATTAAATTGGTTGGGCATGATAATACGTTCTTGTTTTGAGAAAGAAATCCGTTCCATTAGGTATTTAGATTGAGTCTTAGTGCTTGCTTGGGTACAAGCAAGGTTTGGTTTGGGGAGATTTGATACGTGCATATTCTATACACTTTATTAGCGGTTTTGGCACGTATTTCTATGCGTAATTGTTAGCTTTAAGCTATTATTTCTCCCGAAATTGTTAACTTTGGATTTCCTATGTCATTATTGTAGGAATGATCGGAAGTAAGCTAAATCAAGCCTTTATCTGTTCCCGAGGGCATTTTATGGAAACTATGAAGTTAGGAGCTCGGAACTTGATCGTCTCAGGATGCGTGCATGAAGTTGGAGGGCTGGAATCTGCTACAGCGCAACTGGTCTATCGACCAGTGACTCTAGTCTATCGACCATGGAGTTCAGCAGAGGAAGCAGTGTTGCCAGCACAATACTGGGCGGTCGATCGACTGGATCTCGAAGCTGCGTTTTCCTTTTACCATTGTCTTTTGTAAAAGCCCACTTGAAATTTATCTTTTGGGTAGACTTTTATTAGGAGAACGTGAAAAACAACAGATGTTATGCTTTATTTTTATCATTCACCAACTGAAGTTTTAGACCTAGTTTTTGGGGAACGCAAAGTGGAGGCTACGGATTTGAATCAATTGTTTGTTCATCGAATTCTTTAGAAAGCTTTAATTCAATTTCAATCTTCTCTTATTCTTGTCTTTTTATTTCTAGTTTCTTCCAATTTATATTTAAGCAATTTAATCTTAATCCCTTAGTTTTAATTCTAATTCAATCATGTCAATGTTATTCCATATCTTTAATTTTGCAATTGTCATATTCTTAATCATGCGTAGCTAAATTCCTATGCTAGGAATTAGGGAATCCATGGCATCATGAGTTGATTTTATTAAGTTTAGGTTGAACCCGTACTGGCCTTATTTACTTTTGTGAGATTTTACCCCTTGCTAGATTGAGAGATTAGCGGAGTTAGATTTCTCACAAGTAATTGGAAAGACTAGCGGAGCGAAAGCAATCTTGTTTTTTTCTAGGGTGAAAGAAGACCGAGAGGCTTAGTTCGATAAGGGACTTAGAGGACCTATTTGACATCCTGAGACGGTATTGGACATACCTTGACTTTACTTAACTGACCTTTAAGCCATGGTGAACCGAAGTTCTTAGGTGATTTTTAATATCTATTTTAAACTTCATTCAAATTTCAGTAATTAGTTTAGAATCAGCCAACCAAAACCCCCCCAACATTTGTTACTACATTAGATTAAAAATATCAAATAGAATAGATCTTGTCTCTCTGTGGTTCGACCCTTACTATCACTAGCTATAGTTTTAGTTTGGTTTATAAATTTAATTTTGATACTATACGACGGTATCAAACAACATTGAGCTTTCTATTCTGGGCGGGTGCCTGAACATTGACAGTGAGGGGCCCAGTACTTTCACTCTGTGGGGAGAAGACCACGAGCGCCATCGTCTGCGGTGGCATAGCCACTGTCCTTGCCCGTTCTCTCTTCCCCGTCTTCCCTCGTGACTTACAGTACATAGGTGTCGATAGGTACCTGGACCGGCAGCTATGTTGTCTATGACTTGGCATGCCTCTGACCAGCAGACTTGGAAAATAGGCGGTTCCTTGTATGAGACCCTTCCTTGCACCACCCTACCTCGCCTCGTCCCCCTGCCCACTGTTAGGGGCAGGTTACCTCCACCATTGCCCATGTACCACCTACCGCTGCAACCACCTCCTACTCTGTCTTCTTCTAAGAAGCAGCGTAGACCTGAGACCGTAGAGGGATCCACACCTTCTACGTGTGGCCAGACTTCCACGACCATTCCTACCCCGATCCCTACTCTTACTCCTACGCCCAACCAAACACAGGCACAATCGGTTTACACGGCTAATTTTGTATCTCTTCCACCCTTTGAGGCATGTGCGGTCATGGACTAAGGACGCAGTGACAGTTTGTTGCTTGAGCTTGTAGAGAGACAGGCTCGTATGTAGAGGGACATAGCTCTTACTTTGTTCCCTCTATACGAATATCACATGAGGCGACACCATCCCATTCCAGAGGGTTGGCCACACCCGTCCTTATATAGGTACCCAGCTCAGGGTACCCTGAGTCAGCTAGTGAGGAGGAGGAGGAGGAGGAGGACCCAGCAGCGGCGGCAGCGAGAGCTCAGGCTGAGCAGAGGAGGAGGAGAGAGCAGGAGGAGGACCCGGACTTCACTGTGACGGTGGAAGACGTGTCAGAGGAGGCTAACGAGTAGCTACTGGTCTACTCACTTCCCCAGTTTTTAGGCTGGCTTAGGGAAGTTCGTGTTTTGTATGTACATTCTTGTTCTTGTATTTCTTTTGTCTTCTTTTTTATTTATTGTTATTCATTCATTTATTGGCTGTATTTTCCCGTTCCCCTTTATATATCTGCTGGTGTATGTTGGAGGACAACGAGGGCGTTGCCCGTTTTGGTTTGGGGAGGGTACTGCATCCTTTTGAGTCTGCATTTGCATTTGTTTTGCATTCACGTTTCTATTTTCAGCTTGCATTGTTTTCATTTATTTCAAAAAATCGTAAAAATCCAAAAAATTCAAAAAAAAATCGAAAATTAATAAAACATTCACGTTTATTTCTGCATATAGGTTGAGTCGGAACAGTTGATTTTCATGATGATATTGCACTTTAACTTGTCATTTTACTTGAGCCTTGCACTTTCATTGACGATTATTACGCATAATCTATGAGTTTTTGTTCAAATTTAGCTGACCGTGTAGACTTGACCTGATAAATTCACAACCTACTTTATAATTTCTGAGATTTAGAGCCATATAACTGCTGACATTGATGACCGGTTTACATAGGAATTGAGAGTAGTACTCCTTCCATAGCATGTTCATCATTTTTGCGCATTTATGACATTCGATTTCTTGTCAATTGCATACAATCGGGTTTGTGGTCGGTGTCACATGCAGGGAGGTGCTTGGAAAAATTCCCCTTTTTATATTTTTCACCCATTTAGCTCCACTTAAGCCAAATTTAGCCTTTTTGACCCATTAGCTACATTCAAAACTAAGTCTGCCTAGTCAAGCTAGTTTAGTGTGTCTTTTGCGGTATCTTTATTCCGTCTCCGAGTTCGGCCCGTGTGATATTGTTGGAGTTGGTGGAAAATAAAGAAAGGAAGGATGAAAATGAAAAAAATTGGAAAATGAAAAAAAAGGAAGGAATACGTGAAAGAAATAAAAAAAATGAAAAAAAAAGAGAATCACGTATGATCAGAGAAGGAATAGAAAGAAAAAAAAAAGATTGAAAAAATTATTTGATTTGGATTGTTTGTCTAATTAAGACGGTATTAAAAAGGGAAGTTTGTGACCGTCTCACTCCTTTGTTCTTATTCATATATTTTTGAGGAGATAGTGTATTTGGTTAGTGAGCTGTGTGCCATATGAAGGGCACTTGTGTTTATTTTTTAGTCATTTGAGATTCGGACGGTCTTATATGGTCCTATTGAGGAACTAGCTTGGCGCTTTTACCTCCACATTTCCATAATTTGTTTTGCCTTTCTTACCTGAACCTCACTATTCCTATACTATTTGTAAGCCCTCGGCTGTGACGGACAATGTTGGTTGGAATGTGTGCATAGTACCTGAATCCTCTTTCATTTTTGTTGCATGCATGATATGTAGGTCGCAGTTTATGTGAATGACTGTTTTCTCTCTCTCTTACACATATATAATTCACCCTTTGCTTCATGAGATAAGAGGGACCACGTGAGAGTCCGATTTTGTTGGTCTTGCAAGGTTGATAGGTCAGCTTTATTTCTAGACATCTTATAATTCGTTTGCGTATTGACTGTTGTAGCTGTAACTGTTGATTTCTGTTGCATTAAATTGGTTCAAGTAGACAAGTTATAGCTATCTCTGAGTTTTCGTTTCCGTTCCATTAGTTTGCATTTATTTTACTCGAGGACGAGTAAAGGTTCGGTTTGGGGAGATTTGATACGTGCATTTTATATAGTCTTTTTAGCCTTATTTTGCACGTATTTCTATGCGCTTTTATACTGTTTTGTATTGCAATATGCCCCGAATTGGCAACTTTGGTTTGTTTTGTCTATTTTGTAGGAATGAACCTGAAAGTCGTGAAACGGTACTCTTTTCGTCCTGTTTTTCATGCATTTTGAGGAGACGAGAATGTTAGAGCGAGATACTGCATTGGGATGCGTGAAGAAATGGTCAACGAAGCAGACGGCGACGAGTTTGAAGCTAATTTTGGAGAAAGAACACTCGATCGAGTAGACTTTTGGTTGATCGAGTGGTTTCATATGCTGAAGAGGTTGATCGAGTACTTCATTTTACTCGATCGAATTGCTATTTTAGAGGTTTCCACGATCGATTGGAAATATTGCTCGATCGAGAGGATTTTCTGCTGAAGTCCTCGGTCGAGTGGTTTAGTTTTACTCAATCGAGGGGTTTTGAGGTTTCATGGGCTTAATTAACCCGTGTTGCCTTATATCGTTTATGGACTTGGTTTTTCTATTTAAGCTTTCAATAATTAGGTTATAATTACGTTTTACTCATCTTAGAGCGCCGCTCTTACTCTCTTAATCTCTCCCTTTACCTTTCTATTGTAACTTTGCTCTTGGATTTATTTGCTTGGATCTTGGTTGTTCTTTACGCCGGAATTCTTGTGATTGTAATCTCTCTTCTCTTTATTAATCTTAATCTTGTTTTTAATGCTTTAATCTCTTGTTTCTATCATCATTCATTTTTGCCCTTATTTCATTTATGCATTATTATTGTTATTTCATCATGTTTCCTATTAGTTCATTCATCATTGTTATTATTGACAACATTAACGTTATGAGTAGCTAAATCCATTCATGTTGGAATTAGGGAATCCATGGTAGGATTCTGACGATGTAGCGAATAGGCTAGATGATTTATTTGTGAGAATCTATACCCATGTCAATATAATTATAATACCAACTTAGTTGAGTGCACGCTTCTAAGTTACCTTTAAATCTGGTTAAATTTACTCCTGGATCGGAAGATTGGACTAAATTGACCTGCTATGAACAGTAGACTACCCTGACGAGGACGGAAGTTAAGTTAGCGGAAATCTAGGATAGAAAATGGACCGGAAGGACCTTTTTCGTATCCGTCTCACAGTAAATTATCTAGGCTATTTGCAGTTGAGTCACTAGACTATCATGGTGAACCGAAATCCTGACATGTTCCCTCTCCATTGATCATCTTTACTACATTTTATGTCCTTTATTGCTCTTTCCTTATTGCTCTTTCCTTCAAACCTTCATTAGTTTAGTAAACCAAATTCAACCCCCATTTAGTGAATTAAATAAGCGAACCTTTAACAGATATCTTGCCTCCTAGTGGAGATTGACCCGACTTCTCTAGCTATATTAGTTAGTGCCATTTGGTTATTTTTGGTAGGTATACGACAAGCCTGTGAAGTCCATCACGAAATCACCACGAAAGAAGGGACTCACTGAGCCGGGATCACTAACTAATACTAATCTAATAGAAAAAAATACTAATATAATAGAAAAGAACTGTCTTTTCTGTATACTTTCCCCGGTTCTCTTGCTACTGTAGGTTTTACTTTACGCAATCGATCGGATCATATAGATATCTCTTCAACGCAACATAGGTCATCGAAAGGATCTCGGAGACCCACCAAAGCACGAAAGCCAGGATCTTTCAGAAACTGGGTTCCTATTCGAAGA
>NC_133538.1:54449468-54481968 GCF_048544455.1 Silene latifolia
ATAATAATAAGCCCCATGCGTCCGGCGGATCTTTTATTTTATTCCTGGGACACGGGACGAGATGTGTGTGTTGATTTGACTGAATCATCTCCTTTGACTCAGTCTAGGATGTCTGACTTTATGCCCGGACGCGTGGTAGTTGATGCAGCTCATCGCAAATGTGCCAAGTATTAGAGCTTGTGTGAGGCAGATCGCTATGGGTTCTTACCTTTTTCTTTCTCTTCGTTGGGGGACTTAAGGAGAAATGTTATTGCCTTACTCAAGCTGATTCAGAAATTTTCTGTTTCCCAGATGCTGCTTTTATTTTTACTAGACTTAGCTTTGCTATTACTAAGGGAGTGGGCGCCCAGATTGTATTTCGGCTGCCCATTAATATCTTGTAAACCTTTTATTGATTAATAAAAGTTTGCGTTGTAAACCTTTCCCTTCTCTTTCTCTTCACTTGGGGAGCTGGCTTCGGATGTTGTTGCCTTACTCAAGCGGATCCAGAAATTCTCGGTATCTCAGAATGCGGGGGCTCGGGTGGCCGCTTACATTTTTACAGACTTAGCTTTGCTGTTGCTAAGGGTGTGGGAGCCCAGATTTTCTCTCGGCTCCCCCACCAATTTCATGTAAACTTTAATTTCTCTTTTAATGAAAGCTGCGCGCATCCTTTTATAATAATAAAAAAATAAAATAAAAAATAATAATAATAATAATAATTGTAACACCCCATGGTAATTGAAGAGGTCCATTGATAGGCTTAAATGACTAGTGCTTAAAGGGATTGAAAGCACTACTCATATCAACAAAGTGCACTTTCTTTTATGGTCATCCATGCGAAAGAACTCCAAAGTTAAGCGTGCTTGGCTGGGAGTAGTCTTAGGATGGGTGACCTCCTGGGAAGGTTCCCGGGATGCTCATGAGTGAGGACAAAATGCGCTATAAAGGACCCGTGTTGATCTGGGCCATGTATGTACACGGTGGTGAGCTATCATAAGAAACCGCTCCCGACCGGTTTGGGTCGGGTGTTACAAGTGGTATTAGAGCCTTCTCGCTCCCGACGCTTTCTTTTTAACCCATATTTAAAATTAAGTAGATATTAGAACCCCACAATATGATGACTAAATGAGAGTTGGGTAGAACACAATAAGGACTTATGTGGTATCTTTGTTGTCTTTAATTATGGGTGTGTCCTAGTTAAGTTAAGTCATTTTGTGCTCTATCAAATTGTTCTATCACATTCTTTCAATTCTTGTGGTCATGTATTACGTGATATGATGTTATCGGCATTTAATTTCAATTTATTTTCATCATATAATAGGACTTGTTTTCACCCCCTTCCTACTTACAAAGCTATGTGCGCATGACTGCATTGTGTTATTTCGTATGCATACCCTTGTTTTCTTTCTTAAACCTTCGTTCGCGGGTTTTCATGTTTATATGATAAATTGTCATTCTTGAGTTAAGTTGAGTATGAATGAGTGTTTTGTGGAATTTGTCGGGTGAATTGTGAAGCGATTTCGGTTTCTTCCATGATTAGGAGAAGAGATTATAGCGGGGAGTATCGTGAAATATTTGGACTAAAACCGTCTTTAACGCTTAATGATAATGTTTATAATGGATATGTTCAGAAGTAATAATGATTCGATCATTAGGAATAAGGATGCGAGCCATATTTACTTGAATAGGATATCCAGTGATGTCTCATTTTGGGTTATTCTAACTTGCAACTTGTGATATTTTGTTAGCATGAGAGTTTATTAGACTTGAGTATATAATGCGAAGATATTATATCGTATGATTTAGATTCGATGATTCATTTTAAAGACTAGAAAAATATTTGAGGATAGAGAGTAATGATGCGTTTGGGTAATTGATGAATGTTTAAGAACCATAACCCGCTAAAGGCGATCATAACTTAGGTTTATAGCAGGTGTCTTGAATCAAAATTTTATAAATGTTTATGCACCAAGACCTCGTCATAAAATGGCATACTAAGGGTTACTTTTACGAGTGGCAAATCAAGTTGTATAGTTCTGGTATTTGTCAAAGAGCCTTTTTGAGACTTGTGAGAAACGGTCTTTTATTTTGGGAATTTAAGGTGTGCATTTTAAAGATAACCCTAATTTTGAGGAAAAGTGATCATGTTAGAGGAAGTCCTCCCAATTAATAGAGATTTCTGAGTTCTAAGTGTTTATGTCTTTGACATGTAAGAATTTTCATTTCTTACAACATTATTGTTAAACTTGTTCTTTATATGCTTAACATTGACTTGTTTTTTTTCCTCATCCATGTGTTTTCACCGTCTCTTGTATTTTTGTTAGTTCCTATTCTTATATCTCTAGAATTTCTTCTTATTGATCTATTAAAATTTCTGCACCTTCCGTGTAATCTCTTGATTCTCCTTTGTCCCAACTTATCTATGTTGATCATGTTACTCTCCTTATATATATATATCATAGCCACCTAGTATCTACCGATTATTTATTTATTTATTTTCCGCGCCAAATGACACGTTTTGGGTGTATATAGTTTGTAACGAAGTTCTTCGGATATTTGAGGTGTATTTTTGATCCGGTTAAGGAAATTCAAGGTTTTAGGAAAAACAGTGGAGAGACAACTAGTTGTCGTAAGATAAAGATTGGCAAAGTGTAAGTTTAACGTATAGTTTGAAGATACGACTTTTTTTTAATGGAAGCACATACTACAATGATTTGTTGAAGGAAATATTCGGGCTTGGATATATGAATATAAATGATTAAGTTGGAACGTTGATTGATTATTGGTCATTTGAGTGATGTTTGTTTTATTAGTGAATGCTGTTATTTTTTGGGTGGTTTGGAAATTTTTAGTGGTGAAATTTTGCGAAGTATAATCAGATGCGTGGTGACGACTAGCGAAATTTTTAAGAAAGGTTTGAGTTACTTCGTTTGAAAGGTAGTCCTCCTAATTTGAGGTTCTCATATTTGAGGTGACCAGTTCGAGGACAGTGGGTACTAGTTGAACATGGCGAGTATAGATCTTGAAGCATATTGTTAATTTTGACGACATCTATTGGGTAATATAACTGCCTTATGTATGGATAGAATATTCGTAGGATTGATAGCTGGGGTGTTTATTGTTTAAATATATTTATGTCTTCTCGAGGATAGTGAAGATTTTAAATAGGAATAAATTCGGTTGGTATTTGTGGTTAAGAAAATCATCTTATTTGAAATTTGGTAATATGATCCTTTATTTGGGGAACGTAACAGACTTTTACTTCGGCTAATTTAGTATTTATGCTCGAATGGATTAAGCCTATGTGTGCAATTCTGGTCTCGTAATGAGTAAGAGATGACTTGAAAGGAAACAATTGCTTAGAAATCGTAATGTTATTGAATGGTTGAGAACAAAAACAATCTTTGATGAGAAATTAGTATACGATGTTTGGGTCTGTTAAATTCTTAGGAAGCAAGTTAAAGCGTATTGCTTAGGGAGTGGAATAGGTGGAAGCATGAGACGTTACTTGAGTTGGGTTATAATTTGGAAAATTAGAGTGTGTAGCATCTCCTTTCATTTTGAGTTTGTTTGAGTTGTGACTTTCATATGGGTACATCTCTGTCATTCATCACTTTGTTTTGATAAACTTTTAGTTTTGAAATATACTTTCAGCTTAAAAGGACGCTCCTCCTTCGTAATTTTCTCACTTTCTGAAACTCATCTGTTTATTTTTTTTAGGAGGTCAATTTCCCTCTTCCATCCACCTAGGGTATACGTTTGTGACCAGTGATTTTCGAAGTGTTTGATGCTCGATTTTTCTTGTTTTCTAAGTTTCTAAGTATTTTAGTTTATACCGCTGTTTTCACTATTAAAAAAAAATTTAGATGTGTTTACAGGAATAGATTTATACTCTTATGTTTTTGTGTATGGTATGATGCCTAAACTTGGTGTTGGAGACATCTAATTACGAGTTCGGCTCTTACTATCGCATGGTCAAGTTATTAATTATGAGAGTTTTATTTTGGTTGCCTTAAAGGTGGATTATTAGTGTTTTTGACTGCAACGAGAACTCTTACGTTCCACTGTATGAAACTATTACTTTTTATAAGTGTCTTTTTGAATTACTATAATAATTTATTACCATTTTCATGTATCATTATATATATATATATATATATATATATATATATATATATATATAGGTGGGATCCGGTGAGAACGACCATTCGGTGAGAACGGTGAGAACACTCACTAATTAAGTAATTAGTAATCAGCGTCCTTTTTAATAACAAACATTTAGAAGCAAAAAGAAACCAAACACTGACGTACTAAGGGTTTCTCATAAACACCCCCACACGACATCCAGTAGTACCACTGGAGGACCTAGTCCCACACCGACATCAACTCTGGCAGCCACCACCGACACCTACTCCGGCAGCCTCCACCGAGACCCAATCCAATCTTCTCCTACCTCTTATGCTACCTCCTCTGCCCAATTCTCCTTCCATCAAAAGAAAATTTCGCTAGCACCGATGACATCAACGCCGACAGGTCACTCCGACCACGCGTGGTGTCTCTCCTGCATACTTTTTGAGCAACTCAATTTCGTTCTCCTCTGCTCCTTTCTCCATTATTGTTTCCGATTGATGCGACTCCTTCTACCCTCCTTTAAGAAAATCATTTAATTAACCTGCAGTAATTAAGTGTATCTACTCCTTTACAATGATGTATCTCAAAGCACCTTTAGGGTGTGTTTGGATAGCAAAAGTGGAGGGAAAGGGAGGGGAGGGGGAAGGAGGGAAGGGAAAGGGAGGGGAGGGAAGGGGAGGGGGAATGGGATGTGGTTGTTTGATCAATTTCCTCCAAATCTTGCTTATCATTGTGAAGAGATTTTGATTAGAGCTGGAGGAGGGGAATGGATCCTCCAAATCTCTTCCCCTCCATTTTCCTCCACCCTCATTTGCTATCCAAACAAGGGATTTTAAATCCCCTACTCTCCCTCCCTTTCTTTTCTCTTCAAATCCCTCAATCCAAACACACCCTTAATGTATCTAGGAACAATTTTGGTTTATTAATGGTAGATACATAAAATAATTGTGTAGATACATTGTTTGAGAGACGATGTTGATGAGTGGCCAGGATATTTATCTGGTCCTATGCCAAGCTAATCACAATATGGTGGCTAGTCATACCTTACTTTAGTGGAGCTGCATATGTTTATGAACATTTTGTGAGATCAACCTTTGTAATAAATGTGCAAAGACAATCCGTTAATGTATGGTATATCCCAAGAAAGAAGGTTACATTCAGTGAGAAAGATGACATCATAACAGCTACTGAGAAGTACATTCAGGAAAACGGAATTGGTGCTCTTCGTGAAATTATCAACAAGGTAGCAAACAGTCACAATCAGTTTAATCTTCTTTTACTGCACTTTTTTGATTTTCACTTGATTGCGTATCTGTATTGTCAGCAACTTGGAGCTCTCGTTTAAAATTTCATTTTACTGAAATTACATCTTTTATAGGGAGCGGCCTCCCTTTATAGATCCTGCAACTCATGAGGACACATCTACAAGATTTTCTATGAAATTAATTTGACCCGCTGCTGCGTTTCTCCGATGAAAAACATGCCGGAGCTTCGGAGAGCAGGCTCTTGGTGAATTGCCGGCGGAATCTTTGTGGCCGAGTGAGGGGATCGCTCTCCGACAGTCTTATGGGAAGTTCCGACGAATGGTGGTGGTGGTGGCGGATGTAGGAAGAAGGAAGTTAGGTGTATTGGATATAGTGAAGTGATAAAAGGGGGAGAAGACGTAAGTCAAGGGTTTGGTCTTTTAATTGTTAAAAGGGGATAATCTTTAATTAGTGAGTGTTCTCAAGTGTATGGTGAGAACGCACTACATACATTAAAAATTATATGTCAGATATACTTTTTTTTTTTTTTTTTTTTTTTTTTTTACCAAATCTCAGATACACTTTAGACACTCGTAGGTACACCTTTTTCATGAATTCTAGATACACTTTATAACAATCTAGATACATTTTTTTTTACAGCTACTAGATACATTAAAATACATGTCAGATACGCTTTTTTGTAAAGCTACTAGATACATTAAAATACATGTGAGATACACTTTTTTTTTCGTAAATTCTCAGATACACTATATTTTTATAGGTATACTTTTTACATAAATTTTATACATTTTATGACGATGTATATACATTTTTATCCACACACTTTATAACAATGCAGGTACACTTTTTTTCGCCCTAGGTACAATTTCTCCTACATATTATACAAAAAAGAATACGTACTATTTAGATACACAAATACGTGATCTAAATACACGAATATGTATTCTAGATACACGTATGTAACGTGACTCGGATAGTCGGATACTCAAAAGTCAACCCCACATTAAAAAAATTCAACAAATAAAAATCCCCAAATCAACACTCCAAATCATACGCCATCGTTGCCGAAATCAACACTGCAAAAATCTGACGCATAATTTAACAATTAAATTATATAATAAAC
The DNA here is from genome assembly GCF_048544455.1 of Silene latifolia. Classification (NCBI taxonomy): domain Eukaryota; kingdom Viridiplantae; phylum Streptophyta; class Magnoliopsida; order Caryophyllales; family Caryophyllaceae; genus Silene; species Silene latifolia. The sequence goes on from NC_133538.1 coordinate 54,455,970, forward strand.
CAAAAACTAACTGATGAAGAAAATCATCACAAATCACAATTCTCAAGCTTAATATAAACATTAAGCATAATCATTACAAGCTTATAACTTAAGTGACAAGCAGCTTATTCATTGAAGTTTCGTAAAAAAAACGAACGCTATTGAAAAATCATAGCAATTCATAATCATAAGACAAACACCAAACAACGTGATTACACTAATTGAATACCAAAATGAAAGGCAAAAAACGATATGTCCAATAACAACAGCAAGAGGGAATAACTTGCAACCCCAATCAACATCGCTAAGTTAGATTTGTCAGCGTCGGATACATTTAAGGTCAAAATCATACAATCGGACTAATTCGAGCCAAAAAATTGAGAATAAAGCTCAGACAAGCATGATTACTTACAAAAATGAGAGACATTGTACGATTACGGGAGCTAAGCTGAATAAATTACTAGAATTTTGATGAAAAAAATTGAATTGGTGAGATTGAATTTGGGGAAATTGAATTGGGGGAAATAAAGTAGAGAGATTAATTGGAGTGTGCGAAAAAAATGAGAGGGGAGAGAATGAGATTTGGATAAACTAATTTTTTATACGTAAAAGATAGTGATTGTGTGCATTAGTCTGAACCGTTCGATTATTTTTAAATCCAATGGTAATAGGTCGTTCTCACCGAGTGTTCGTCCTCACCGGATCCTAAATCTATATATATATATATATATATATATATATATATATATATATATATATATATATATTTTTGTGTGTTTCATCTTTTGTGTTTTGAGTTTTCTAATTTTAAGTTTCAAGGACGAAACTTTTTAAAAGGAGAGAAGATTGTAACACCCGCTATTGTTATAAGGATACACGTATATTCTAAACTCGATTTTGGGTAAATAATTTTCCAAAGTACCATTTTTATTTTAATAATTATTTAAGGTCGTTACTTTGTTGAATGCGATAAGTTTGGTTTTGAAAATCCTAAATAACTATTTTAGTACGACTTTTATTTTACTAAGCTAAAGTAAGTTCTTCGTTGACTCATGTATTGTTTATATTATTATAATATGTTGGACTGACTTGAGATGGTTATTAAGCGTTATATCATTTAATTGTCGGATCTGTGATAAAAATGGGCCGAGTTATTCATAAGACGGAATGAAATCGTTAATACCCATTATCTAGGTCAACCCCATTATATCTCTCTCTCAGGTTGTTTTTTTTACTTAAAACCCTCAAGCTCTGCTTCCGCCATTCACATTTCATCGAACACCTCTCAAGCTGGCAATTTCGGATACACCGTTCTCCTTCATTTCTCCATCATTTTGCGTGGTACTTTTTTCGTTGGATTCCCCTCATTCCCTTCTTCAAATATATGTATTGGTTTACATGCCTAGCCAACGTTATTTTCGTAATAATAAGGCCGCAAATTTGCTTGTTGCAAAACTGTTGCTGCTGTTGCGGTTTCGTATCGCCAAGTTCGTGAACTTAGTTCTCTTCACTCGGGTCGACCCATTTTAATCCGAGACTTCCAACAGATAGCCCTTGATGTCTAGAACCGTCTCATGGTTGTCGTTTTCCAAGTTACTGGTGTTTGATCGATCGAAATCCAATTCTTTGAGCTATTCGCTGTTTTATTCGTATTTCGAGTACCCAACTTCAAATACTCATATCTCCCTCATTCCTTAACCGATTCGGGTGATTTTCGCGTCTTTTTGTTGTGTAAGTATCTCATTATTTATCCTCTTTTATTTCACACCCTAATCTCATAAAAGCAACGACATGGTAATGATTTATCGCCGTTTCTACTAGGATCAAACTTGGAACTTCAGAGGCCTTTTGTACTGCGTAGATGCGTCAATTGAGGATTATCTTGGATGAGGTAACGTTGACGGATGTTCTCGGTATTACATTATAATAATATGACATTGTGTGCATAGTAGATCGATTGGTACTCATTTGCTATGTGCTGTTTAATTTGTGGCATGGGTGGTTATTGTTGTTGTTGTGTATGGTTATTCTTTTGGTTGTGATGGCTCATGGTGGGGTGCCTTACAATGGTCGGTGGTTGTCCTGTGATTGTGTTTTGTGCTTCAATATCTGGTTCTTTATTTACTTGATTTGGGTAGGTGTTATGGACTCTTGGGTTAATAACTTCGATAAGTTTATGTCAATTATGGTAAATAAATTGCTATTCAAATCGGTTTGGTAACCCTTCAACTTGTGAATGTCTTTTAGTGTTCTATTTTATATGGGAAGGTCACCCCTAAAATTAAGTGACCAACATTTTGTATACCGTCTTGAATTGCTATAATTGGGTTTTAACTTGTACAAATATCTTACTCTGTACCTTACATTGACAATAAATGTGAATTGTACTACTCGGATACTAAATTGACAGATATGTTGAGACCGTATTTATGGTGGTTAGTAATGCTTTATTGTGGCGTAAATGAATGACTTGTATTATTTACTAATATTCGAAGTTATTGGAAAACTCACTTATTGTAATCATATGTGTATTTTGAAGCTTAATATGATATGTTTGATATGGTGAGTTAACTTACGTAACCTTGAAAATTAGTTTGTGCTTATCAGTTAGCTACATGTCTTAGTATGTCTTGGAAACGTTCTGTTGTATATCCGCTTCGCTTATATCCTAGTATCCGTGGTTATGGGCAGTCGAGGCAGGTCGGAGTCGTCCTATTAGCCCGGTTGTTTATAGGCTAATATTGAGTCTATGGGGTCATCAGCCCGGATGTTTATAGGCTTGGTGATTGTCGAATCGGGGTATGTTTACACCGAGAGTGTGGCCATACTTAAACTAGGACCGTATATGGTATCGTCGTTCTACCGTAGGGATTAACAGTGATTGGTTATCTTGACGTTTCTGAGTGCTAACTTGTATCTGATTGATTATGTTTTGTTTTTATTAATGAGGTTATGTCAGTTAATCATCATATTATTTTATCAAATCATCATATTATTTTATCATACTTTCAGGTCATATGACCTTGTTTATTATTTCATTTGTACTAATTTGTCTATGTGTCGTACTCTGTCATTATTATTATGATGTAATATGGCTGGGAGAGCTTCCGAGTTACTCCCCACTGAATTGTGGTTGTCATTGTTTAATGACTGACAAGTTTCAGATGCTTTGATATTATTATTTGCTGCTTTTGGGTTGGTTTGGGCTAGCGAGCGAGTTGGAAAAGAATTATCATAAGTGTCTTTACAATCATCTTTTTAATTGGAGTCTTTTAAATTGTAATAATAATAATAATAATAATAATAATAATAATAATAATAATAATAATAATAATAATAATAATAATAATAATAATAATAATAATAATAATAATAATAAGCCCCTGCGTCCGACGGATCTTTTGTTTTATTCATGGGACACGGGAGGAGATGTGTGTGTTGATTTGACTGAATCATCTCCTTTGACTCAGTCTAGGATGTCTGACTTTATGCCCGGACGCGTGGTAGTTGATGCAGCTCATCACAAATGTGCCAAGTATTAGAGCTTGTGTGAGGCAGATCGCTATGGGTTCTTACCTTTTTATTTCTCTTCGTTGGGGGATTAGGGAGAAATGTTGTTGCCTTACTCAAGCAGATTCAGAAATTTTCTGTTTCCCAGATGCTGCTTTTATTTTTACTAGACTTAGCTTTGCTATTACTAAGGGAGTGGGCGCCTAGATTGTATTTCGGCTGCCCATTAATATCTTGTAAACCTTTTATTGATTAATAAAAGTTTGCGTTGTAAACCTTTCCCTTCTCTTTCTCTTCACTTGGGGAGCTGGGTTCGGATGTTGTTGCCTTACTCAAGCGGATCCAGAAATTCTCGGTATCTCAGAATGCGGGGGCTCGGGTGGCCGCTTACATTTTTACAGACTTAGCTTTGCTGTTGCTAAGGGCGTGGGAGCCCATATTTTCTCTCGGCTCCCCCACCAATTTCATGTAAACTTTAATTTCTCTTTTAATGAAAGCTGCGCGCATCCTTTTATAATAATAAAAAAAATAAAATAATAATAATAATAATAATAATAATAATAATAATAATAATTGTAACACCCCATGGTAATTGAAGAGGTCCATTGATAGGCTTAAATGACTAGTGCTTAAAGGGATTGAAAGCACTATTCATATCAACAAAGTGCACTTTCTTTTATGGTCATCCATGCGAAAGAACTCCGAAGTTAAGCGTGCTTGGCTGGGAGTAGTCTTAGGATGGGTGACCTCCTGGGAAGGTTCCTGGGATGCTCATGAGTGAGGACAAAATGCGCTATAAAGGACCCGTGTTGATCTGTGGGCCATGTACACAGCCTGGTGAGCTATCATAAGAAACCGCTCCCGACCCGGTTTGGGTCGGGGTGTTACAAGTGGTATTAGAGCCTTCTCGCTCCCGCCGCTTTCTTTTTAACCCATATTTAAAATTAAGTAGATATTAGAACCCCACAATATGATGACTAAATGAGAGTTGGGTAGAACACAATAAGGACTTATGTGGTATCTTTGTTGTCTTTAATTATGGGTGTGTCCTAGTTAAGTTAAGTCATTTTGTGCTCATATCAAATTGTTCTATCACATTCTTTCAATTCTTGTGGTCATGTATTACGTGATATGATGTTAGCGGCATTTAATTTCAATTTATTTTCATCATATAATAGGACTTGTTTTCACCCCCTTCCTACTTACAAAGCTATGTGCGCATGACTGCATTGTGTTATTTCGTATGCATACCCTTGTTTTCTTTCTTAAACCTTCGTTCGCGGGTTTTCATGTTTATATGATAAATTGTCATTCTTGAGTTAAGTTGAGTATGAATGAGTGTTTTGTGGAATTTGTCGGGTGAATTGTGAAGCGATTTCGGTTTCTTCCATGATTAGGAGAAGAGATTATAGCGGGGAGTATCGTGAAATATTTGGACTAAAACCGTCTTTAACGCTTAATGATAATGTTTATAATGGATATATTCAGAAGTAATAATGATTCAAACCCAAGATGTGTGAGTCTAGTGGAATTCCAGGGTAACCTCAAAGCCTTCTAAGGAGGAATTGCGAGGTCCTGGGTTCGATTCCCTAGATGAACACTTTCCTGGGACGCACGCCTGAGAGAGGAATAATCCCCGCGGGAAAGAACTCACATGGTACAGGCGCCTAGCAGGGTGGGGTCCTGTATCCGGGGAGGATCCAACCTCCTCGTCATCAAAAAAAAAAAAAAAAAAAAAAAAAATAATGATTCGATCATTAGGAATAAGGATGCGAGCCATATTTACTTGAATAGGATATCCAGTTATGTCTCATTTTGGGTTATTCTAACTTGCAACTTGTGATATTTTGTTAGCATGAGAGTTTATTAGACTTGAGTATATAATGCGAAGATATTATATCGTATGATTTAGATTCGATGATTTATTTTAAAGACTAGAAAAATATTCGAGGATAGAGAGTAATGATGCGTTTGGGTAATTGATGAATGTTTAAGAACCATAACCCGCTAAAGGCGATCATAACTTGGGTTTATAGCAGGTGTTTTCAATCAAAATTTTATAAATGTTTAAGCACCAAGACCTCGTCATAAAATGGCATACTAAGGGTTACTTTTACGAGTGGCAAATCAAGTTGTATAGTTCTGGTATTTGTCAAAGAGCCTTTTTGAGACTTGTGAGAAACGGTCTTTTATTTTGGGAATTTAAGGTGTGCATTTTAAAGATAACCCTAATTTTGAGGAAAAGTGATCATGTTAGAGGAAGTCCTCCCAATTAATAGGGATTTCTGAGTTCTAAGTGTTTATGTCTTTGACCTGTAATAATTTTCATTTCTTACAACATTATTGTTAAACTTGTTCTTTATATGCTTAACATTGACTTGTTTTTTTTCGTCATCCATGTGTTTTCACCGTCTCTTGTATTTTTGTTAGTTCCTATTCATATATCTCTAGAATTTCTTCTTATTGATCTATTAAAATTTCTGCACCTTCCGTGTAATCTCTTGATTCTCCTTTGTCCCAACTTATCTATGTTGATCATGTTACTCTCCTTATATATATATATATATATATCATAGCCACCTAGTATCTACCGATTATTTATATATTTATTTTCCGCGCCAAATGACACGTTTTGGGTGTATATAGTTTGTAACGAAGTTCTTCGGATATTTGAGGTGTATTTTTGATCCGGTTAAGGAAATTCAAGGTTTTAGGAAAAACAGTGGAGAGACAACTAGTTGTCGTAAGATAAAGATTGGCAAAGTGTAAGTTTAACGTATAGTTTGAAGATACGACTTTTTTTTAATGGAAGCACATACTACAATGATTTGTTGAAGGAAATATTCGGGCTTGGATATATGAATATAAATGATTAAGTTGGAACGTTGATTGATTATTGGTCATTTGAGTGATGTTTGTTTTATTAGTGAATGCTGTTATTTTTTGGGTGGTTTGGAAATTTTTAGTGGTGAAATTTTGCGAAGTATAATCAGATGCGTGGTGACGACTAGCGAAATTTTTAAGAAAGGTTTGAGTTACTTCGTTTGAAAGGTAGTCCTCCTAATTTGAGGTTCTCATATTTGAGGTGACCAGTTCGAGGACAGTGGGTACTAGTTGAACATGGCGAGTATAGATCTTGAAGCATATTGTTAATTTTGACGACATCTATTGGGTAATATAACTGCCTTATGTATGGATAGAATATTCGTAGGATTGATAGCTGGGGTGTGTATTGTTTAAATATATTTATGTCTTCTCGAGGATAGTGAAGATTTTAAATAGGAATAAATTCGGTTGGTATTTGTGGTTAAGAAAATCATCTTATTTGAAATTTGGTAATATGATCCTTTATTTGGGGAACGTAACAGAGTTTTACTTCGGCTAATTTAGTATTTATGCTCGAATGGATTAAGCCTATGTGTGCAATTCTGGTCTCGTAATGAGTAAGAGATGACTTGAAAGGAAACAATTGCTTAGAAATCGTAATGTTATTGAATGGTTGAGAACAAAAACAATCTTTGATGACAAATTAGTATACGATGTTTGGGTCTGTTAAATTCTTAGGAAGCAAGTTAAAGCGTATTGCTTAGGGAGTGGAAGCATGAGACGTTACTTGAGTTGGTTATAATTTGGAAAATTAGAGTGTGTAGCATCTCCTTTCATTTTGAGTTTGTTTGAGTTGTGACTTTCATATGGGTACATCTCTGTCATTCATCACTTTGTTTTGATAAACTTTTAGTTTTGAAATATACTTTCAGCTTAAAAGGACGCTCCTCCTTCGTAATTTTCTCACTTTCTGAAACTCATCTGTTTATTTTTTTTAGGAAGTCAATTTCCCTGTTCCATCCACCTAGGGTATACGTTTGTGACCAGTGATTTTCGGAGTGTTTGATGCTCGATTTTTCTTGTTTTCTAAGTTTCTAAGTATTTTAGTTTATACCGCTGTTTTCACTATTAAAAAAAAAAATTTAGATGTGTTTACAGGAATAGATTTATACTCTTATGTTTTTGTGTATGGTATGATGCCTAAACTTGGTGTTGGAGACATCTAATTACGAGTTCGGCTCTTACTACCGCATGGTCAAGTTATTAATTATGAGAGTTTTATTTTGGTTGTCTTTAAGGTGGATTATTAGTGTTTTTGACTGCAACGTTAACGAGAACTCTTACGTTCCACCGTATGAGACTATTACTTTTTATAAGTGTCTTTTTGAATTACTATAATAATTTATTACCATTTTCATGTATCTTTATATATATATATATATATATATATATATATATATATATATATATATATATATATATATATATATATATATATATATATATATTTTGACAGTGTTTCATCTTTTGTGTTTTGAGTTTTCTAATTTTAAGTTTCAAGGACGAAACTTTTTAAAAGGAGGGAAGATTGTAACACCCGCTATTGTTATAAGGATACACGTATATTCTAAACTCGATTTTGGGTAAATAATTTTCCAAAGTACCATTTTTATTTTAATAATTACTTAAGGTCGTTATTTTTGTTGAATGCGATAAGTTTGGTTTTGAAAATTCTAAATAACTATTTTAGTACGACTTTTATTTTACTAAGCTAAAGTAAGTTCTTCGTTGACTCATGTATTGTTTATATTATTATAATATATTGGACTGACTTGAGACGGTTATTAAGCGTTATTTCATTTAATTGTCGGATCTGTGATAAAAATGGGCCAAGTTATTCATAAGACGGAATGAAATCGTTAATACCCATTATCTAGGTCAACCCCATTATATCTCTCTCTCTCAGGTTGTTTTTTTTACTTAAAACCCTCAAGCTCTGCTTCCGCCATTCACATTTCATCGAACACCTCTCAAGCTGGCAATTTCGGATACACCGTTCTCCTTCATTTCTCCATCATTTTGCGTGGTACTTGCATCGTTGGATTCCCCTCATTCACTTCTTCAAATATATGTATTGGTTTACATGCCTAGACAACGTTATTTTCGTAATAATAAGGCCGCAAATTTGCTTGTTGCAAAACTGTTGCTGCTGTTGCGGTTTCGTATCGCCAAGTTCGTGAGCCTAGTTCTTTTCACTCGGGTCGACCCATTTGAATCTGAGACTTCCAACAGATAGCCCTTGATGTCTAGAACCGTCTCATGGTTGTCGTTTTCCAAATTACTGGTGTTTGATCGATCGAAATCCAATTCTTTGAGCTATTCGCTGTTTTATTCGTATTTCGAGTACCCAACTTCAAATACTCATATCTCCCTCATTCCTTTACCGATTCGGGTGATTTTCGCGTCTTTTTGTTCGCCTTTCTGACTTCTTTATAGTAGTGTAAGTATCTCATTATTTATCCTCTTTTATTTCACACCCTAATCTCATAAAAGCAACGACATGGTAATGATTTATCGCCGTTTCCACTAGGATCAAACTTGGAACTTCAGAGGCCTTTTGTATTGCGTAGATGAGTCAATTGAGGATTATCTTGGATGAGGTAACGTTGACGGATGTTCTCGGTATTACATTCTAATAATATGACATTGTGTGCATAGTAGATCGATTGGTACTCATTTGCTATGTGCTGTTTAATTTGTGGCATGGGTGGTTATTGTTGTTGTTGTGTATGATTATTCTTTTGGGTGTGATGGCTCATGGTGGGGTGCCCTACAATGGTGGGTGGTTGTCCTGTGATTGTGTTTTGTGCTTCAATATCTGGTTCGTTATTTACTTGATTTGGGTAGGTGTTATGGACTCTTGGGTTAATAACTTCGATAAGTTTATGTCAATTATGGTAAATAAATTGCTATTCAGATCGGTTTGGTAACCCTTAAACTTGTGAATGTCTTTTAGTGTTCTGTTTTATATGGGAAGGTCACCCCTACAATTAAGTGACCAACATTTTGTATACCGTCTTGAATTGCTATAATTGGGTTTTAACTTGTACAAATATCTTACTCTGTACCTTACATTGACAATAAATGTGAAATGTACTACTCGGATACTAAATTGACATATATGTTGAGACCGTATTTATGGTGGTTAGTAATGCTTTATTGTGGCGTAAATGAATGACTTGTATTATTTACTAATATTCGAAGTTATTGGAAAACTCACTTATTGTAATCATATGTGTATTTTGAAGCTTAATATGATATGTTTGATATGGTGAGTTAACTTACGTAACCTTGAAAATTAGTTTGTGCTTATCAGTTAGCTACATGTCTTAGTATGTCTTGGAAACGTTCTGTTGTATATCCGCTTCGCTTATATCCTAGTATCCGTGGTTATGGGCAGTCGAGGCAGGTCGGAGTCGTCCTATTAGCCCGGTTGTTTATAGGCTAATATTGAGTCTATGGGGTCATCAGCCCGGATGTTTATAGGCTTGGTGATTGTCGAATCGGGGTATGTTTACCCCGAGAGTGTGGCCATACTTAAACTAGGACCGTATATGGTATCGTCGTTCTACCGTAGGGATTAACAGTGATTGGTTATCTTGACGTTTCTGAGTGCTAACTTGTATCTGATTGATTATGTTTTGTTTTTATTAATGATGTTATGTCAGTTAATCATCATATTATTTTATCATACTTTCAGGTCATATGACCTTGTTTATTATTTCATTTCTACTAATTTGTCTATGTTTCGTACTCTGTCATTATTATTATGATGTAATATGGCTGGGAGAGCTTCCGAGTTACTCCTCACTGAATTGTGGTTGTCATTGTTTAATGTCTGACAGGTTTCAGATGCTTTGATATTATTATTTGCTGCTTTTGGGTTGGTTTGGGCTAGCGAGCGAGTTGGAAAAGAATTATCGTAAGTGTCTTTACAATCATCTTTTTAATTGGAGTCTTTTAAATTGTAAAAATAGTAATAATTCGGATTACCCCGGTGATTCCGCCACTGAGGGGCATTTGTTACAATGTATTTCACTTTAGTTATCTCATATTTTATTGTACGGGTCGTCCGAGCTTGAACCTATGTTGAAATCGAAACGGAAACGGCGTTAAACATACATGTTTTAAATAATAATGATAATGATAATAATAATAATAATAATAATAATAATAATAATAATAATAATAATAATAATAATAATAATAATAATAATAATAATAATAAGCCCCTGCTTCCGGCGGATCTTTTGTTTTATTCCTGGGACACAGGACGAGATGTGTGTGTTGATTTGACTGGATCATCTCCTTTGACTCAGTCCAGGATGTCTGACTTTATGCCCAAACGCGTGATAGTTGTTGCGGCTGATTGCAAATGTGCCAAGTATTAGAGCTTGTGTGAGGCGGATCGCTATGGGTTCTTACCTTTTTCTTTCTCTTCGTTAAGGGATTTGGGGACAGATGTTGTTGCCTTACTCAAGCAGATTCCGAAATTTTCTGTTTCCCAAATGCAGGTGCTCGCGCTGCTGCTTTTATTTTTACTAGACTTAGCTTTGCTATTGCTAAGGGAGTGGGCGCCCAGATTGTATTTCGGCTGCCCATCAATTTCCTGTAAACTTTTTATTGATTAATAAAATTTACGTTTTAATAATAATAATAATAATAATAATAATAATAATAATAATAATAATAATAATAATAATAGTAGTAGTAATAGATAGTAGTAGTAGTAGTAATAATAATAATAATAATAATAATAATAATAATAATAATAATAATAATAATAATAATATAATAGTAATAATAATAGTAATAATAGTAATAATAATAATAGTAATAATAATAATAATAATAATAATAATAATAATAATAATAATAATAATAATAATAATAATAATAATAATAATAATAATAATAATAATAATAATAATAATAATAAGCCCCTGCGTCCGGCGGATCTTTTGTTTTATTTCTGGGACACATGACGAGATGTGTGTGTTGATTTGACAGGATCATCTCCTTTGACTCAGTCCAGGATGTCTGACTTTATGCCCGGACGCAAGGTAGTTGTTGCGGCTGATCGCAAATGTGCCAAGTATTAGAGCTTGTGTGAGGCGGATCGCAATGGGTTCTTACCTTTTTCTTTCTCTTCGTTAAGGGATTTGGGGACAGATGTTCCCTAACTCAAGCAGATTCAGAAATTTTCTATTTCCCAGATGCCGGTGCTCGCGCTGCTACTTTTATTTTTAGTAGACTTAGCTTTACTATTGCTAAGGGAGTGGGCGCCCAGATTGTATTTCGGTTGCACATCAATTTCTTGTAAACTTTTTATTGATTAATAAAAGTTTGCGTAATAATAATAATAATAATAATAATAATAATAATAATAATAATAATAATAATAATAATAATAATAATAATAATAATAATAATAATAACAATAACAATAACAATAGTGACAATAGTAACAATAATAACAATAATAGTAGTAGTAATAATAATAATAATAATAATAATAATAATAATAGTAATAATAATAATAACAATAATAATAATAGTAATAATAACAATAATAACAATAGTAATAATAATAATAATAATAATAACAATAGTAGTAGTAGTAATAATAATAATAATATTAATAATAATAATAATAATAATAATAATAATAATAATAATAATAATATTAATAATAATAATAATAATAATATTAATAAAACGGTTTAGAGAGACGAACTTTCTCTCTCTAAAACAGATTCTCTGTTTTTCTTCCGCCATTGCCGCACTTCGCGAGCTCCCATGGCACGAGGCAGAGGTTGGCCGCCAAAGATTCGAACACCAATGGATTCCTCGTCAGCTACTGATCATTTTGATACTGATTTGGTGTGTAATTCTGACTTTTCTTCCAAAACCCATTTTTCCCCTAATCGTAGTTCTCCATGTCTTAATGATCTAATTGTTGATGCGATTTCTGCTGCTAAACCTCGAACTATTGTGCGTAATACTCCTTCAAATCGCATTATTTCTCCTAAACGCCCTATTGCTCCATCCAATGCTACGTCTATTACCATTGATGGTCCAAATTTAGGGGTTACTACTTATATGTCTTCTGTTGATCCTAAAGCTTTAAGTAACACAATTAATCCTAGTACTGTTGTTGTTAATGGTGCTTTGAACCCTAAGACACCTAGGATTGTTGATGTTTCTGCTGATGTGATCATTCCTTCTAGCACCAATTGTTCTTCTGATATCCCTGTATCTCTCGGTTCAACCATTGATCCTACTTCTTTTCAGGAGAAACCCAGTAAAAATTGGTCTGATGTTGTTAAGCCTAAGAATCCCATAGGCATGAGCTTATTCTTTCATGAGCAAAGTAAGGTTTCCTCTGAAATTGCCATTGATCTAGAAGACTTCAAAGAGGAATTAAAGATATGGAAATTCACTTTAATGGGCAATATTCTTCGATCTAAGCCAACTTTGGCTCAGGTTACTGCCTATGTTGAGAAAAATTGGGGACACATTGCCAAACCCATTGTCTAGTACTTCAAAAAGGGGTGGTTCAGTTTTAGATTTCAGACTGAGAATGACATGACCAATGTTCTTAAGGGTGGTCCATGGAAAATGGGATCCTATTCTATCATATTGAAGCAATGGTCTCCATCTTTCTCTACTGCTATGGATAGGATCTCCCTTATCCCTATATAGGTCTTATTTCCAGATTTAGACCCATATCTTTAGTCTTTTGCTGTCCCCAGAAAAATGGCTAGGAAAATTGGGAGGCCAATGTTTGCTGATATGCCCACCACTTGGAAAGAAAAGTTGTCTTTTGCTAGGGTTATGGTTGAAGCTGACATCTCCTCCTCTCTTCCTGAGCTGATAACCATTAACACGCCTTTTGGTCCCTCCAAGCAAAGAGTTGACTATGAGTGATTGCCCTACTATTGTGCTGAATGTGGGAAAATGGGACATCAGGCTCGAAGTTGTAAGAAAGGAAAACCAAAGACTATCCCCAAAAAATCTCCTACTAAGGTTTTTAAGCCAATCCAGAAGACTTCTTCTGTGGCTATTACTCCCTGCCTGCTAGGTGATACCCCAGTGGCTAGAGCTGATCAGCATGGCCCCTCACAGGGTCATAAAACTCAGGTTCCTACCACTGGAATGCATCAAGAATGCAGCAGGAAGGAGGGGGTGGACAAGACTCAAATAGCCTTGAAGAGAGCCTTGCCACCTACCTCATCTGGGTCTACTTTAACCACTCATAATAATTTCTCTCCTCTTGTGGCATCTGAAGCTGAGGAAGTTTTACCTGCTCAATCTATTTCTGAGGGCTTGCTGACTGCTCCCCCCTGCTGGATGGTACTCCAGATTGCTCTGGTTCAGTACCTATTCCTGTTACCAAAGCTACTATGGAACAGCTAGAATCTCAGCATGGGGAAGAGCTGGTTAGGCCTCTTTCTGTTCAGGCCAATGGCACTGGGACCTCTCTCCTTGCTGAAGACTCTGAAGTGTTGGTTGACTCCTCTCTGCTAGGTGGTTATTCAGATAGTCTAGGGGCAGGGGTTATTCCTTTGCAGGAGTGTCATACATCTCCTCAGTTGGAAGCTCCTGTTACTCTAGCTACTCAAAAGCATCTAAAATGCAGTAATGGAGTAGAGATCAATGAGACACAAAAAAGCCTTGAAGAGAGCCTCTTCATCTATCATAATGGATGTCCCTCCTTTGGTTCTCACACCAATTACTCAGGAAGCTATAACTATTCTGGTTGCTAAATCTGAACTTACCAGTAGGGGGAACATTGTAGGGGAGAATGATCCTCCTGATACTCTTCCATGAAAATCTCTTCCTGGAATATTAATACCTGCATTTTATATAGTCTTTTTAGCCTATTTTAGCATGTATTTCTATGTACTTTCGTACTGTTTATATTGCATTTTGCTCCCGAATTGGCTACTTTGGTTCGTTTTGTCCATTTTGTAGAAATGAACGCGAAAGTAGTGGAATTGTACCATTTTCGTCCTTTTTGCATGCATTTTGAGGAGACTGGATTTTCCAGAGCGAGATATTGCATTGGGATGCGTGAAGGAATGGTCTACGAGGCAGTCGGTCATGAGTTTGAGCTGATTTGAAGGAAGAATACTCGATCGAGTGGTTTTATTACTCGATCGAGTAGTTTCTATGGCATTGGTTGGTCGATCGAGTACTTTTATACTCGATCAAGAAGAGATGGATTTAGGAGTTACTCGATCGAGTAACATTTATGTTCGATCGAGTAGATTTCTTGGAGTTTTACTCGATCGAGTGCTTTCAGACTACTTGATCGAGTGGTTTTTGATGGCGTGAGCTTCAATTAGTCCGTGAACTTGTTTTAGCTTTTGGACTTAGCATATTTTCTATTTAAGCATACGTCAACTAGGTCATTGGCATCTATCTTTCATCTATCTTTTATCATACATTCTATCTAGTTTTTCTATCATTCACAGTAAAGACTGCGTTCTCTTTTCTTCTTCACTGTAACTTTTACTTTCGCGGTCACTTCGCTCGGATTTGTTTGTTCTTTACGCCAGATTCTTGCGATTGTAATCTCTTTCTCCCTTTTTAATATTAATCTTTCTTTTATTCGTCTTAATTATTTGTTCTGCTTCCTTTTAATTTCTGCCCTAATTACTTTTTATGCATTTTTATGATTGTTTTATCATGTTGAATGTTGGTTATTTCTTTGTTATTAGTATTGACAGTATTAATAGCGATGTGAGTAGCTAAATCTGTTTCATGTCGGGATTAGGGAATCTACGGTAGAAATGTGACGATGTAGTAAATAAGTTAGACGAATTAATTGTGAGATTCTGTCACCATAGCAATATAACTGTATTTACCGACTTAGTTGAGTGCACGCTTCTGAGACACCCTTTTAATCTGGTTAAATTTAATCCTGGATCGAAATATTGGACTAAATAGACCTCATATGAACAGTAGACTACCCTGATGAGGACGGAAGTTAAGTTAGTGGTAATTTAGGGTAGAAAGTGGACCGGAAGGACTTTTCCATATCCGTCTTGCAGTAATTCATCTAAGTTGTTTACATATGAGTCACTGAACTACCCTAGTGAACCGAAATCCTGACATATCCCCTCATTATTGATAGTTTATCACTCTTTTTCTGCCTTAACTACTCTTTCTTTATTTCTCTTCCTTTAACCTTTTTAATTTAGAAATCAAATTATAAACACCCCCATTTGTGACCAAATAGACGGACTTTTACAGATATCTTGCCTCCCTAAGGAGATCGACCTGACTTCCCTAGCTATATAGTTAGTTTAGTTAGTTATTTTTGATAGGTATACGATAGCCCTATTAAATTTTGGCGTCGTTGCCGGGGAGGCAATTGCCCTATCTGTATTTGTTTCGTTTATTTTATCCGTCTCAGGGAATTTTTTATTACTTGAGGCAGTTCTTATTTATTTTCTTTCAGTGTTGTGTATCCCCAGGTCAGACAGGTTTGAGTTAGTTGCAGCTGATTCTGAGCCAGAGAGACTATTTAGGCATAGACTCCGTCTCGCAAAGAGAATCACGAAAGGAAGACTTGAGTACTTTCAAACCAGAGCTTCAACATTTCCTTTTTACAGAAAATCCATATTTTGAAGAAGATACTTCCAGTTCTGTAAGCCAACCAGTAAAGATGCCGAACATTGCTAGTCATTCGGAGCCTAAAGCATCATCAATTCCAAAGGGTTTCAATCTCCAGACTGAGGATGGGAATACATTTGACATCCGTCCTTCCTATCAATGTGGTAGAGAGAAATCTATTTAGAGGTGTGGCAGGTGAAGACCCGAGGAAGCATACTGAGGTCTTTACGGACTACTGTTCTACTATCCCCGCCATAAAGGGGGTAACTCAAGACAAGATTAAGGAGGTTCTGTTCCCTTTTTCTTTGACCGACTCAGCCAGGGGGTGGCTAACTGATTTGGACCGCACAGCCGCATGGGTTACAGACTGGGAGACCCTTGCTCTTGCTTTTTATAAGAGATATTTCCCTCCACAGCGCACCAATCAGCTGAGGGCAAAGATCACAAGTTTCAAGCAAGCACCCGATGAGGCTTTCTATGAAGCATGGTCCCGTTTCAAGAAGTTGGTGAGGTCTCTTCCTCACCATGGTTTTGATCCGTGGTTTCTGTCCAACCAGTTCTACAATGGGTTGTACGATGATCACAGAGCCATACTTGATGCATCATCTAATGGAAGATTCCAAGAGAACACTAACGATGATAAGGGATGGGCCCTTATTGAAGAGATGGCGAACCACTGTGCTGAGTATGGAAACCCGAGGGATGGTATTAGGACAATTCATGCAGTCGATAAGCAAGTTGTGGCTCAGCTGGAAGCCATGAATGCTAGGTTTGATAAGTTGGAGTTACATTCTGCTGGGGAGCCTCAGACGGTCCATTTGCTTTCTAGAGGGGAGACTGTCACATGTGAGAGATGTGGGAGCAACGACGGTCACACTGTTGTTGGCTGTCTTACGGAGAAGGAACAGGTCCTTGCTTTTCAACAATACAAGCAAGGAGGGGGTTCCTATTATAACAACCAAGGGGCAGTCCATCCCAATTTGAGGTGGACAAGTCAAAATGTGCTTAATCCTACCCCTCCTCCTCAGCACCAATAGCAGTATGTCCCTCCACATAAGACTCAACAAGGCTTTCAGAAGCCTCCTTCCTTTCCTACACCTAATGAAGGTGCATCATCTTCTGGTGGGGTAAGTGAGCTAGGTGAGTTGAAGACAATGTTGCAGTGTTTGACAAAGCAGTGTCAGCTGAGTGATCAACAAAAAGATGCATCTATCAAGTCACTTGAAACTCAAGTTGCCCAGTTAGCCGCAAACCAGTCCACAAGGAAACCGGGTCATTTACCGTCACAAGTTGATAAAAATCCACATGAGACGGTAAATTCAATCAATTTGAGGAGTGGTCGTTCATATGAGGGACCGGTCGTGTTGAAATCAGGCCCGAGGAAGGTCATTACTGCTGATGAACAGTGATCTGGTGAAGAAAAGAAGCTGATGACAAAGAAAGTACTCGATCGACTGATTACAGGGGGTCGATCGAGTTATTTTGCTGAAGAATGGACTCGATCGAGTAAAATTTCTACTCGATCGAGTGAACAGGAAAAAGAACTTACTCGATCGAGTGAAATTTTTGGTCGATCAAGTGACTTTGTTGAAGAAACTGCTCGATCGAATGGTATTTTTGGTCGATCGAGTAGTGTAGATAAAGAACAGCTCGATCGAGAGCCTGCTAGTGCTCGATCGAGTGAAAAATCGCCTGAAAGACCTCGTTTGAGAGGAAAGAAGCGTTCAAAGGATTTGGAGCTTGATCCGGCTGACACGTTGGAAGAGAGGAACAAGGGACTCGAGATACCCATCACGGTGCCCTTCTCGAGGCATTTTCAAAGTACTAAGGCTAATCAACAATTCGGCAAATTTGCCGAACTCCTGAGAAGCTTGCAGTTCACTGTGCCATTCGCCGAATTGCTGACACATGTACCCTCTTACCTTAAATTTATGAAAGAAATTTTATCGCGTAAGAGGCACATTAATGATCATGAGACGGTAGCTTTGACCGAGGTAGGGACGGCCCTAGTTCAGAATAATTTACCTCCCAAACAGTCATACCCGGGTAGTTTTTCGATTCCGTGTCATATTGGTACCCATTTGATTGATAACGCGTTATGCGATCTTGGCGCTAGCGTGAGTGTCTTACCGCTGTCTCTGGCTAAGAGACTTGGTTTGACAAAGTTTAATTGCACAAATATGACTGTTCAGATGGTCGACCGTAGCATATCACGGCCACTAGGTGTTATAGAAGACATACCTGTTAAGATCGGGAGATTCTTTATTCCCGTTGACTTCGTTGTACTTGACATCCCCGAAGATGCCCATACCCCTATTATTTTAGGGAGACCATTTTTATTTACTTCCCGTGCAGTAATAGACGGTGGGGGCAAGACATTGACTTTTCAGGTTGGGGACGAGTAATTGATATTCCATCAGTCTAAGTTTCGGAGGGCTCCCATGCAAGCTCAGCCTTGCAATGCCCTCTCTTCTATTGACCCTCCGATTGAGACTCCAAACGAGAATTTGGAGTATTGTGCTGCTATTGTGATCCCTCCGCCTAAGGTTGAGAGCAAAAAGGAGGAAAGTTCGTCTGTTTTCCTTGCTGCAGGTACAGATGAAAATAATGCAGGAGCTCTCAAAGGGTATTGTGCAGTTAATGTCAGTAAAAGTGGGAGCAATGACGTTAAAGCCGGTGAGAAAGGAGTAAGGATGAGAAAAGTTCGCGCGTATGTGGACGTCAATTATTCTCCTACTAATGAGTCAAATGCAAGCTCGTGGAAATCGAAGAGGACGATTAATGTTGCTGAGATGACGTCCTCCAGTCAGAAGTCCTCCGAGGGGCTACTGAATTGCTTCGAGAAGTGAGCGGGGAAATGCCCCATGTAACATATTGTAAAAACAATTTTTAAATTTTCCGTCAAATTTCATTTATTGCTTTTAATTAGGACAATTAGAATTTAAACGATTTTTTTAGCATAGATTAGAGACTATAGACGGTTACTTTACGTATTTGGTATTTTGGGATATCTTTTGCGAGTGTTTTTATGCAGGTTTGGGGAATTAGACGCAAATTCAAAGGAATAATGGCGAATTCAAGAGCTTACACGAGGAAAAGAGCTCGATCGAGTACTTTTTGTACTCGATCGAGTGAAATCTGTTCGATCGAGTGATCCCATTTTACTCGATCGACTAAAGCAGAAAAGGGGAGTTCTCGATCGAGTAATTTTCTACTCGATCGAGTAGATGCATACAAGAAGTCCTCGATCGAGCAGTTCTAAACCACTCGATCGAGTGAAATTGCAAAAGACACGCAGGGAGTTCCTTAACTTCCTTCTTTTTCTTTGCTATTTCATTTCTCCTTCATTATTTTCGACCCCCTTCCTTATTTGCGATCAAATTACCCCCAAAATCCTCTATTTTCTTGCCTATTTGCCAAATCCGTCACCTACATTCCGTTTATTGTTAATTAATCGTCATTAGCCCTCTATTTTCCCCTTGATTATTGCTGTTTTACTCGGTCTATTGAGGATCTTAGGGTTTGCGGTTTTTCGATCAAAAAATCGCCATTTTTGCTTTGTTGTTTGTCGATTAATTGAAATTTGTAGGTTCCCAATCATCAAGTAAGTAATTCCTACACTTCTTTTCATTTTAATTTATTTAATTTTGCTTATTATGAACTGAATTAGGATTAGGGTTTCAAAATTCTTTACTTGGTCGAATTTTTCGACTATAATTGCAAATGTATGCCCTATTTGTCTTGCTTGATGGTCAATTCCCGTACCTCATTGTTTTTACATGTTTAAATTCGAATTTTGCGAGAAAATTGCGATTAGGGGTTTTTACAGTCCAAATTTTTGACTGAAAATTGGTCTATGCTGCTGCCATTTGCTTAATTTCGCTTCTATTGTTGCTTAATTGGCTGCCATTATCGCCTATTACCCGCACCCTATCGATGTTACCTGCTGTATTCGAATTTTTGAGGAAAAAGTTGGGAAATTTTCGACTGAAAATTGGTCTGTGCTGCTGCCACTTGCTTAATTTACCTCTATTGTTGCTTAATTGGCTGCCATTGTTGCCTGTTACCCGCACCCTATCGTTGTTACCTGCTGTATTCGAATTTTTGAGAAAAAGTTGGGAATTTTTGTGTTGTAGGTCGAATTTTTTGACTGGTTAGGGGAATTTTCATGCCGACTTCATGCTGTTTTCATGCTGTTTTCATGCCATTTTCTTATCAAATTCCCCTGCCCTATTTGTTCAGGATGGATTCTAGCTCGATGCCCTCTTCGAGCTCTGCTGCCAGTCCATCCTTGTCTCTGTCTGAGACGGTAGTCCCTGATGTTACTACCGCCTCCACACCTGCCAGTACCTCAGTTTTTCTAGTTTCTACTGCCGGTATTGTGTTCAGTGTCGCTAGCACTGCTGCTAGCCCTGTTTTAGCTGCCACCTCAGTCACAGCCACCACCACTGCTAGCACTGCTGCTAGTCTTTCTTCGTCAGTGGTGGTCACAACAGCCACAGCTTCTACTTCAACCACGGTGAGCACACCTGTGGCGGACTCACCCGCAGTTGCAGCTGCTTTACGGGCGGCCCTAGTTCCTCATACCGTCACTGGATGGTCTTCTACCTCAGGTTCTAGAGGTCGGGGCCGTGCTCGTGCTACGCCAGCTCCTAGTACTTCTATTACTCCTTCTGGCACGGTCACTGTCCGAGGGGATGACTCCCTCGACTCCCACCCTGAGTACCCGCAGGTAATTTTCGTTAATGGTGTACATCGTAAGAGGTTTTCTAACTTAGTTGGCTGTGAGTTTCTCCCTACCCGTTTCTTAGACCGTACGGCACTTGAGAGGCTCGGTTTCTACGAGCCAGTTTGTGAGCTTTTACGGGGCATGAGGATGGTCGGACTCATCACTATGAGTGGCCACACCTTTCTGGAGCTGAGTCTTGAGTTCCTCAGCTCCTTCACCTTCTCCTCCGGGGCACACGACGCTGTCCCCACTAGTCTTTCCGTGTCTTTCCGGTTGTTCAACCGGAATTTTTCGATGACATTGGAGGAGTTTGGTACCAGACTCGGCCTTTCCTTTACGGGCGACACTGCTGCCCCTAGGAAGGTCATTCGTCAGTTTTGGCGGACCTTGGCCCATACCACCTTTCCCGAGCGAAAGCTCGCTCAGGTCCACCTTCCCCCTGCCCGTTACTTTCTTAGACTGATGGGGAGCACCATTTTTGGCCGTAGGGAGCCAAACAACATCAACAACAACGAACTCTCCATCTTAGGCGGTTACCTGAACATTGACTGCGAGGGTCCTTTTACCCTCAACAATGCCTATCTAACCGCCCAGTACTTCCAGGCCCAGGGGGAGAAGTTCACGGGATCTATTGTCTGCGGTGGCATAGCCATCATTCTTGCCCGTTCCTTCTTCCCTGCCTGGCCTCGTGACTTACCGTACCTAGAGGGAGATAGGTACCTGAGCCTAGCGTCTATGCACTCTCAGACCTGGCTGATTTCTGACTACCGGACTTGGAAGATAGACGGTTCCTTGTCCGTGAACCTACCTTGCACCACTCTCCCCCGTCTAGCCCCTTTGCCTATTGTTGCACGGGGCGCCCGTCTACCATCTTTACTTGACTACCACCTCCAGGTCCGCCCACCTACTACTTTACCCGCCGCTAAGAAGCGGCGTAGACTTGAGACCGGAGAGGGATTCGCACCTTCTACGAGTGGCCAGCCTTCCACGGCCACACCTACCCTGATCCCTACTCCTACTCCTACTCACTCTTTTTTTATTTTGTCTCCTTTTTATTTTATTATTTTTCATTCTTTATTGGTTGTATATTCCCGTTCCCCTGTATATATCTGCTGGTGTATGCTGGAGGACAACGAGGGCGTGGTCCGTTTTGGTTTGGGGAGCGTATTGCATCCTTTTGAGTCTGCATTTGCATTTGTTTTGCATTCACGTTTATTTATTTCAGCTTGTATTGTAAATTTGTTTCAAAAAAAAAATCAAAAAATTAGAAAAATTCAAAATTTCAAAAAAAAAAATTCACGTTTATTTTTGCATATAGGTTGAGTCGGAACGGTTGATTTCCGTGATGATATTGCACTATAACTTTTCATTTTACTTGAGCCTTGCACTTCTATTGATGGTTATTAGCTTTGTCATACGCATAGCCTATAAGTTTTTGTTCAAATATAGCTGACTGTTTAGACTTGACCTATAAATTGGCAACCTACTTTACAATTTCTGAGGTTTAGAGCCCATAACTGGTGACGTTCATGACCAATTCATTAGGAATTGAGAGTAGTACTCCTTACATAGCATGTTCATCATTTTTGCACTTTTATGACATTCGATTTCTTGTCAAATGCACACATTCGGGTTTGTGGTCGGTGTCACATGCAGGGAGGTGCTTGCAAATTTCACCTTTTTCTTATATTTTTCACCCATTTAGCTCCACTTAAGCCAAAACTTGCCTTTTTGACCCATTAGCTACATCCCAAACTGAGCCTGCCTAGTCAAGCTAGTTTAGTATGTCTTTTGTGGTATGATTTTACGTCTGCAGTTTGGCCCGTATTATTTGATTGGAGTTGGTAGAAATAGAGGAAGGAGAAAAATTAAAAAAAAAAGAATTGAAAAAAAAGGATGAGAAAAACGTGAAAAGAACAAGGAAAAAAAAAGAAAAAAAAAAAAGAAAGAATCATGTTTACAGTGAAAACCAGAAAATGAAAGTTGAAAAAATTTGAGCTGGTTATCCTTTTGAGTCCGTCTGTATTCATTTCTATGTTGTGACGGTCTCATTCCTCCGTTTTATTCCATATTTTTGAGCAGATTGTGTATATGATTAGTGAGTTGTGTGCCAAATGAAGGGCACTTGTACTCTATTTGTCAGTCAGTTGAGATTCAGATGGTTTTATATGGTCATGTTAGGAATTAGCTTGACGCTTTTACCTCCACATTACCATAACTTGTTTTGCCTTTTCTCACCTGAACCTCACTATTCCCATATCATTTGTAAGCCATCGGTTGTGACGGACATTATTGGTTGGAGTGTGTGCATTAGTACTTGAATTGTCTTTCATTTTTGTTGCATGCATGCTATGTAGGTCGCAGTTAGGTGAGTGACTGTTTCTCTTTCTCTCTTTCACTTATTTCATTCACCCTTTGCTTCATGAGAGAAGAGTGACCACGAGAGAGTCCGATTTTGTTGGTCTTGCAAGGTCGATAGGTTGGCTATATTTCTGAACAGCTTATAATTCGTTTGCGTATTGACTGCTTAGCTATGACTGTTAATTTTTGTTGCATTAAATTGGTTAAAGCAGACAAGTTAAGCTAGCTCTGAGTTTTCATTTCCGTGCCATTAGTTGCATTTTAGTTTACTCGAGGACGAGTAAAGGTTCGGTTTGGGGAGATTTGATATGTGCATTTTATATAGTCTTTTTAACCTATTTTAGCACGTATTTTTATGTACTTTCGTACTGTTTATATTGCATTTTGCCCCCGAATTGGCTACTTTGGTTCGTTTTGTCCATTTTGTAGAAATGAACGCGAAAGTAGTGGAATCGTACCATTTTCGTCCATTTTGCATGCATTTTGAGGAGACGGGATTTTCCAGAGCGATATATTGCATTGGGATGCGTGAATGAACGGTCTACGAGGCAGTCGCTCACGAGTTTGAGCTGATTTGAAAGAAGAATACTCGATCGAGTGGTTTTATTACTCGATCGAGTGGTTTCTATGGGATTGGTTGGTCGATCGAGTACTTTTATACTCGATCAAGAAGAGCTGGATTTAGGAGTTACTCGATCGAGTAACATTTATGTTCGATCGAGTAGATTTCTTGGAGTTTTACTCGATCGAGTGGTTTTAGACTAATCGATCGAGTGGTTTTTGATGGCGTGGGCTTTAATTAGCCCGTGAACTTGTTTTAGCTTTTGAACTTGGCATATTTTCTATTTAAGCATACGTCAACTAGGTCATTGGCATCTATCTTTTATCTATCTTTTATCATACATTCTATCTAGTTTTTCTATCATTCACAGTAAAGACTGCGTTCTCTTTTCTTCTTCACTGTAACTTTTACTTTCGGGGTCACTTCGCTCGGATTTGTTTGTTCTTTACGCCAGATTCTTGCGATTGTAATCTCTTTCTCCCTTTTTAATATTAATCTTTCTTTTATTCGTCTTAATTACTTGTTCTGCTTCCTTTTAATTTCTGCCCTAATTACTTTTTATGCATTTTTATTATTGTTTTATCATGTTGAATGTTGGTTATTTCTTTGTTATTAGTATTGACAGTATTAATAGCAATGTAAGTAGCTAAATCCGTTTCATGTCGGGATTAGGGAATCTACGGTACAAATGTGACGATGTAGTAAATAAGTTAGATGAATTAATTGTGAGATTCTGTCACCATAGCAATATAACTGTATTTACCGACTTAGTTGAGTGCACGCTTCTGAGTCACCCTTTTAATCTGGTTAAATTTAATCCTGGATCGGAAGATTGGACTAAATAGACCTGCTATGAACAGTAGACTACCCTGACGAGGACGAAAGTTAAGTTAGTGGTAATTTAGGATAGAAAGTGGACCAGAAGGACCTTTCCATATCCGTCTTGCAGTAATTTATCTAAGTTGTTTACAGTTGAGTCACTGCACTACCGTAGTGAACCGAAATCCTGACATGTCCCCTCCTTATTGATAGTTTATCATTCTTTTTCTGCCTTAACTTCTCTTTCTTTATTTCTCTTCCTTTAACCTTTTTAGTTCAGAAATCAAATTATAAACACCCCCATTTGTGACCAAATAGACGGACTTTTACAGATATCTTGCCTCCTGAGGAGATCGACCTGACTTCCCTAGCTATATAGTTAGTTTAGTTAGTTATTTTTGATAGGTATACGACAACCCTGTCAAATATTAGGGGTGGAAATGATCCCCTCAAGCAACATGAAGTGTTGGATTTTATTAGACATAACAATATTGACATTAGTGGAATTCTAGAAATTAGAATCAAGGAGCCTGCTGCTAAAACTCTTATTCAAAAGCCTTACAGGAATTATAAGGTGGTTTGCAATTATGAAGCTCACTACAATGGTAGGATTTGGCTCATTTGGAGGCCAGCTCATGTAACTGTCAATATCCTCCAGATTCATTCTCAGTTCATTCATGGTGAAGTCACCCATCATGCCACTGGGCATGTCTTTCATTTAACTATGGTTTATGCTAGTAACAAGGCTAGAATTCGTGATGATCTCTGGGTTAATCTTCAGCAGGCAGCTCAGTACTCAAGTGCAGCATTGGCTCATTTTGGGCGACTTTAATGTGGTTAGGGATGTCAGTGAAAGGGTAAGTAATACTCCACCAAACTTTGGAGACATCCTGGATTTTAATTCTTGTCTTCTCCATTGTGGGTTTGATGATCTCTATAGCACTGGGTGTGAAATGACTTGGACAAATAAACAAGATATAGATTCCATTGTCTAGTCTAAGCTTGATAGAGCTCTTGCAAATTCCTGATGGCTGAATACATTCCCTGGTACCTGTGTCTCTTGCTTGCCTTCAGGTATTTCTGACCACTCTCCTGTGCTGGTCACTGTCTTTGAGGATAAACATGTTGGTTCCAGATTTAGCTTCCATAATAGTTAGGTGAAGCATCCTGCTTATCACAATTTAGTCTCTGAGGCATGGAATGAGCCTGTTGTAGGCTCTACTATGTTTAAATTCTTTCAGAAGCTTAAAAATGTGAAGGGCCGGCTAAAGAAGTTGCATAAGGAGAATTTTATCAAGCAGAAAGCTAAGATTGATCATATTTCCTATAGTGATTCTTCCTCCAAATATTTCTTTGCTAGAATTCAGGATAGGAAGCAACAACAAATTATTGGAAAAATTGTTGACAAGAATGGTACTGAGCAGACTGGTGTGGACAATGTAGCTGCAAGCTTCATTGACTATTATAAGCACCTTCTAGGCTCTTCAAAACCCACCTTACCCATTGATGTCAACTTCATCCAGCAAGAC